>NC_133661.1:23026379-23326379 GCF_037893015.1 Macrotis lagotis
AGACTATTAACTACATTACTTCAAAGAACAGTTTCAATACAATCTACTTATCTTAATTGAAACTTTCTTTGTATGGATATTTGCTGCACAGATAATTTACAGGTGCCTTGGCAAGAAGAACAGGCAAGAGAAAGGGGGGATTGAAAAAAAGCCTTTTGGGGGCCTGTGTCTCGGTGTCTTTTACGAACATTTGTGATCTGTCATTTTGTAAAGCTATTTATAGAATTGGACAAAAGGGTTTGATAGATTACATTGACGGTGGGGGGGGGCAGTGTATGGGGGAAGGAGTCCCCCCACAAACACACACACACAAACACACACACACACACACACACACACACACACACACACACACACACACAAACAGAGTTTTCAGATCTGATGACAGGCTCTTCAGCCCATTTAAAAACAAGCTCCCCTGCCATGATTAGACTCTCAAAAACTTGGGGGGGGGTTATGGGGGAGGGGCTTCCAAATAAGTGAGGCTCCTGTTTTGATACAATTGGCCAAACTGTGTCTGTTTAAAGTCTCTCATGGAGGATAACATCAAACAAAACACAAGTTGCTCAGCTGCTATTAAAAAAAAGAGCTGTGTATTTTTTTAAGGAGGGGGAAGAGAGAGGGAGAGGGAGAGAGAGGGAGAGAGAGGGAGGTTTAATATACAATAGAGGGATGCCCTGAGGCACTCTGCTGAGCCTTCCTGCATAAATGCTGCCGCTTTGGTCTTACAGGAAACTGACTCAGAGTCCATCTCAAATATGATCTTGTCAAAATACTGCAACTCCAGTTTTTTAAAACAGTATTTCTTGAACTGGACCTATCTATTTACACGAAGGGGGCAGAGAGCCTAACCCATGGATCTCTCAGACGTCTTTAATGGTCCAGAAATATGGAAAATGTCCTTCAGTCAGGTCCGATCATCTGTAAAAAAAAAAAAAATGAAATCTAAAAAAATAATAATCAAATGGGCTGGTCTCATCCAACAGACGCAGGATGTACTGTATCATAAAGTGAGGTGGGGGAGGGAAAGGAGCTGTAATCCCTCTTTGCAACAACCCACGTTGATGAAATCGGAAGATCAGATGAAATTTCAAGAAAGATAATTAAAGAGTGAGGCGCAAGGCGTCATTTGGCTAATGCAGAAGATGGGGAGCCTGCAAATTGCTACATTGTCTCCCTGCACTCTGCAGAGTTGGGATATTTAAATTATTAAAATAGTTTTCGACAGCTTCCAGGATCCCGGGTCTCTTTGGCATGGGCTTTTATGACTTCGGGTAATTTGACGATCTGCCATTTTCTCTCGTTTATCTCAGGGGCTAGAGGAACGAGATAGATCTTGCCTTTATGACTTCCCCATGTTCTGAATCAAAAATGTGGTTTAGATCACGTTAAGTGCTCTAATTCTTACTGCAGTGGACGCCTCGCTTAGGAAGATGCAAGCCACCCGAGGGAGGGGGCTCCCCCCCGCCCCCAGCCCGGACTCTCAGCCGTTCCTTCCCGGCTGAGTGTCTTCACTTCAGCCATGTGAATATAATTTTTTATTAAAGTAATCCTGTTTCGAGTAGATGCTAAGACTAGAGGTGAAACGTTGCGAAAGCGTTAAAAATAGCTTACTAGTAATTTCAACATCCTGTAATTTTATCACAGATCAAGTTTCAACTGTCATACTATACAGACCTTATTCCCCATATATTACATGTTTACTTTTTAACATGCCAGACCTACTTGGGGAGGATCGTTGCCAGTATAATAAAATTAGAGGGGGGGTGGGGAGAGCTGGGGGAGGGAGGGGTTGCTGGTGGTGGTGGAGAAGGGGAAGGGGCGGGGGCAGGGCGGGGGGGGAGGAGGGAAGAGGGCTGGGGAAAGGGGGGGGGAGGAGGTGAGAGTATACCATTTTACATCAACACTGCGAAAATGCAATCAAGCGGCTTAGAACCCCAGCAGCTGGATCGGAGCTGGGCTATGCAGTCAGCCCCTCTTCTCTGCCTGCTCCCCGTTCCGTCGCTCTTAAGTTTCTCTGTGTTTGCATAATAACCCAGAATACAAACCTCCCCGTGCTCCGGGGCTCCAGAACAATAAATATACACATTTAAAGCCTTTATTGTCTCACGGTTCGTGCCCTCGCTTGGAAACAGCTTCATTTCGAGTTGTATTTAACTAGTTTGCCCATGGATCGCCCCCCCCTCCCCGTTCCTAACTATTCCACCGAGGAAGCCCCCCCCCCGGTCTCCTCCCCCTCCCCTTCTATTTTGGGGAGGGGGAGATGGGGAGGGTGTGAGTGTGTGTGAGTGCGAGGGGCAGAGAGTTCGCCTGCTCTCGCTGTGGCACTGGGTTATATAAACACTGGAGCATTTGAGAGCGCCCTTGGCGTCCATCAGCATGGTAAACACGTCCGAGGGTATAGACCTGAAAAGGAAAGAGATGCACCCGCAGACCCCGGCGCCTCGGGGTGTCGCGTTGGGGGGGGTGGGTCTGCCCCCCCTTTTATTGTCTCCATCCTTGGAGGCCCTCGGCGGCCCTCCGATATCGGGGGGGGGGGGGGCGGAGGGAAACGGCCACGACAATAACGGCTCCGAAAGGGATCCGGGGGATGTGGGTGTGCGGCGCGTGTGAGTGTGCCCGAGTGTGCCCGAGTGTGCCCGGGCTCGCCCGGCCCTTCCCTGGGAGCCCGGGGGAGAGGGAGTGTGTGTGTGCTCGGCAAGGCGACCCGCTGCATGAATATTTATATGTTTATAGAATCGATACCCCCCCTTTGGCTCCCGTGTAAATAGGCATCACCAGCTAATTTAGCAGATTAGTTCTTGAAAACATGGCAGTGAGGAAGCGTCATTTAACTATCAAACCAATCTACATGTCTAATAAAAGCCGAGCTGCTAAACAGCGCCGGGCGCCCCTGAATCTCTGCAGGAAACGTTCTTTATATTAGACATATATAAGCAGGTCCTGGCAGATGCACGCAGCAGCCCCGCCGCCCCCGGCCCCCCGAAAAACGCGGGCCGCCGCCCGCCGGCCCCCCCGCCCGCCCGCCGGCCCCCCGCGCCGGGGCCCTGCCCCGGGGGGGCTCGCGGATTTTTCGGCGGCCCCCGGGGGGCGTCCCGGCCCCCTCCAGCCGCTCTACCCCCCGTCCGCGCCCGGGGCCGGGGGGCTCTGGCGCGTTCCCTCCCCGGCGGGGCGGGCCGGAGGCGGCCGCGGGGGCCCGGGGGGGGAAGCCGGGGCCCCGGAGGACGACGGGGCGCCGGCGGCGGTCATTTGGGGGGCGGCGGGGCGGGGCGGGCCGCCTTTTATATTGGGGCGGCGGGGCGGCTGGAGGGCGAGCATGCTTTTCCCTGCCAGGACCTGATGCAATCCATTCAAGCCAACAAGTTTGGAGAGAATGTTGAGTTCAATCAATTCAGAACGGCGAGATGGAGCTCAGCTCACTCCAGGTATTCCGCTCGGCTCCGCGCCCCCGGCCCGGCCGCCCCCGGCCCGCGCCCCCCGGGGCCCCCCGAAAACTTTCCGCCAAACTTTTGCCCTCCGCGGCTCCCCGACTCCCTTTTAGCCTGCCCCCCGAATTCCTGCACACATTCTCCCAGCCCGATCGCGTTTGCCCCCCCTTCGGGGGTGGGGGTGGGGGGCCGGAGAGGGGCCGGGGGGGGGCCGGAGGGGGGGGGTCGCGAGCTCTCTTCCCCCCCCACCCCCGCTCCCAGCCAGCCGCCCCGCGGGCTCGGGGTGCCCGGGGGGGGGGCGGGCGAGGTGGGGAGGGCGCCCGGGCCGGCCCCCCCCCCCCCGGGCTTGACCCGCTTGTTTTGTCCCCCGCAGTGGGTCGGCTCTCCGTGCGGCTTGCACGGCCCCTACGTCTTCTACAAGGCTTTCCAGTTCCAGCTGGGGGGCAGAGCCCGCATCCTGTCCCTGGGCGACTTCTTCTTTGTACGCTGTAAGCCCCGGGACCCCATCTGCATCGCCGAGCTGCAGCTCCTCTGGGAGGAGAAGACCAGCAGACAACTTTTATCCAGCTCCAAACTTTATTTCCTCCCCGAAGACACTCCCCAGGGCCGGAACAGCGACCACGGCGAGGTGGGCGAGCTGGGGCTCGGGGCGCCCGGCCCGGGGGGCCGCCTCCCCTTCTGCAGGGAGCGCCCGGCGCCAGCCGGCCTTTTTAAAGGGGTAGCGCCGCGCTCTGGGGCTCCGGCCGCTCGGCCTGGGCCAGGGCTGGGTTGGGGGGGGGAGGTCGGGTGCTGGGGGGGGGGGGTGGCCGTGGCCAAGACTTTTTGACTTGTCAGCTGTGCCCCGAGGAGCCCACGCCTCGGGGAGCATCGGATCACTTGTTGGAGGGGGGCCCTGGGGGGCCGCGGGGTGAGTGGGGCCCGTCTGCAGGGGGGGGGGTCAGTGTCGGGGCGCACACAGGGGAGTCCAGGAGAGTGCCGGGGAGCGAGTGGCTAGGGGTGTGTGTGTGTGTGTGTGTGTGTGTGTGTGTGTGTGTGTGTGTGTGTGTGTTGTGTCTGCGTGAACGTGGGTTGTGTGAGTGAGGGTCGGCATGTGTGAGGCTGGCTGTGAGCCGGTGGAGATGAGGCTACAGGGGGGTGAGAGTGTCTGTGGCAGCCTCGCGCGGAGTGTGCGTGTGCGTGTGTGTGTGTGTGTGTGTGTGTGTGTGTGTGTGTAGGTGGGGATGGATGGAGGAGCGTGTCTGTCCATACGTGAGTGTGATGCCTGGGAGTGGGGCTCCAGAGGTGAGTGTGCACCGACAAGTGTGTCTCTATAGGAGAATAGATGTCAGTGTGTTCTGATGTGTGTGTGTGTGTGTGTGTGTGTGTGTGTGTGTGTGTGCGCGCGCGTGCCCTGCTGCTGCTGGCTGCCTGAACGTCACATGCTTTCTGTATTTTTGCTGAGATCTCTCCCCTTCCTTCTCCCGGTCTCCCCCTCTGCTCCCTCGCCTTCCTTCCCCTCTGTCCCCTCGGTCTGCCGGCCTCGGCCAGCCCCTCTCCGGGTTACATCCCCGCGGGTGTCTGGCTTAGCCAGGGCTGGGGGGGTTTCTCCTCGGTGCCTTTCCGCAGCGTTCCCGTTTCTTTTCCTTTCTTTCTCTTCTTTTCTTTCTTTCTTTTTTTGTAAGTCTCTGATATGTTTAAGAGGGCGGAAATTACGAAATGGAGGGCTGAGTTGGGATCAAAAGCTATTGAGCTGGCAAAGACGTGTTGAATAAAGTGATAAATGACAGCTACTGGGCTAATACATTCCAATAACTCGCAGGTCTGCCTGGGCGGATTGCAAAGCCGTCCAGTAACCCGCACAAACACGTTAAGCATGAACAACTGTCTCTCCCTCTCTCTAATGCTCCCCGCCCCCCCGCACTGCACCCCACCCCCTCCCCTCCCCCCTTCGCGAGCTAGTGCCTGGACTCCCTTTAAATGACTCCACGAAAAGTGGCCCTTTTCCAAAAAGGAGGTTGGGGGGGGGTGAGGAGGAGGTGGGGGAGCGGCGTGGGACTCTCCCACGAACCCTGAAAGTCCAGTCATTTCCTCTCCCAGACGATCGCCCTGCTGGAGAGTGGGGGTGCCTGTAGGTAGGGAGAAGAGCCTGCTCGTCACGTTTCGGGGTGGTGGTGGCTTTTTTTGTTCTGTGTGTTGTTGGCTTTTTTTTTCTTTGCCTCGGGGCCAGTCCCGATCCGGCGGAGGAGAGGGCCGGCCCCGATCTCCGGGCCAGCCGGCCCGCTGCCCCGGCTGTCATTGTCGGGGGCACCGCCGTTCTGCGGGGCTCCCGGCGTCAGCCGCCCGCCTGCGCCGGCTGGCTGCCGGGGAGCCGTTGGGGGGCAGTGGTGCCGGCGGCGGGCATGGAGGCGGCGTCCCCGCAGCGCGATGGGCAGCACGACAGACTGACGGCCTGGCCAACTTGCCGCCGCCGCCGCCGTGCTTTTAAGTGGGGAAAGGTCAGGGGGGTCCTAGTGTGGCGGCAAAGCAGCTAACTCACCCCGGGGCGGGCAGGCTCCCGAGGTGCCAGGTAGGTAGAAGGCTCGGCTAACCCCCGCGCGAGGCAGCGCTGCCAGCCCCTCCTGCATTCCCCAGTCTGGGGGAGGAACTGCACTTTTCGGGGACGCCCCCCCCCTCAGGATCGAATGACCCATCAGTTTGTTCATTAATGTAGTTTGTCCGGAGACCTGCCCCGCTCCCTCCCCACAGTCCACTTTTGGGGGTGCCGGTCGCCCCTCGGGTCCGCTGTCTGCCCGCAATTTAAGAATGGATGTTTGGAACCCGAGAGCCAACCTTGAAATCCACCTACAGGTTGACCCCTCCCCTCTCCAGCTCTCCCTCCGTCCCCTCCCCCTTTGCAACTTTCCAGTGCAGCTGTCTCTCCCTCCCCCTCCCTCCCGCCCTCGCCCCTCCCCCTCCCGATTCCTTATTATTTGCTTTTCAAATTTATTACTTCAACATGGCCTATGATCTGGAAAAAGGGAAGGATTAAATATCCAGAAAAAAAAAGAGCTGGAGTCTAATAGACTTCTGAGTAAACCCAAGAGGAAATTATGCAGTGTTTTACGGGATATTTTGTGGTCACCTTCGAAATTGGAATTGCGATCTTTTTAAAGCCTTGGTGGTGACCCCACTAGGGTACAGGTTTTCATTTCTGTTTGGCTGATTCAGTGGAGAGGCTTAGCTTGCGGGCAAAAAATAGAGCAGCTGAAGGTTTGAATTTGCTTTAAAAAAAACTGCTGACAGGGACTATTTAAAAAAAACCCCACTTTTTCTTTGTTTATTAGAGGGAAATGAGCCATTTTAATGATCAGCTCATGTTGTTACTGCGAGACACCTTACCTGAGAAAATTCATCTTACCATTTAAAGGAAAGGGGGGGGAGGAGGAAGGGGAGATGACTCTATTTATAATTCTCAGCTGCATATACGTCCTCTAATATTATGCATGATTTGTTTTTTAATGCTAACATGGCTGGTAATTAGCTGTATGATTATGCCTGTATATTTCATTAGGACCTCAGCTGATGTCATTGTGAATTATCCAGCCATATTAAAACAATTTTCAGTCGAAAATACTGACACGCCTTAAAATTATGCAAATGTGAGTTGCATTGTGTAAAATAATTATGAAAAATGTTAGAGCAGGTAGAAACTTTCCTAATGCGGATCGGTTTTCCACCCTGGTGATGTCATTTCCCCCCCTGGCCTAAGTTAGTCATTCATTAGTAGACGATCGGCGGCGGCGGCGGCGGCAGCAGCAGCAGCAGCAGCAGCAGCAGGGAAAGCTGCAGCAGCAGCAAAAGCTCTGCTGCACACTCTTACTGGTTTGGCCGAGAGCCTATAGAAACTCACGCTTGAAACCAGGACCTAGGGAGGGCAACATCACACTCCTATTAACAAATGTACTTTGTTTTTACTTACTCCATTAACTTGTTTATATACATTGAAATGATTTCTATTATTGATGTTAAATAGTTCAGAATGATAAATTTGTTGTTTAAAGGGGTAAGGGAAAAGGAAAAGCTTCTTAGTGATTTGCACTTTGGTACTTGAGGAAAAAACGCTAGCACTTGGCATCAGCAGAGCCCTGTTGATTTTAAGGATGGCAGGGGAGGGTAATCTTTCCTTTATGTAACTGGCTTCAGCATCTATTCCTAAAGGACACTTAGGGCTCGTTGGTGGGGGGTGGGGGGGGAGGTTTGTCTGTTTGCTTGTTTCATAGAGAGGCCCTGTTATCTTTCCTAGATTTCTGGAATTAGAGAGATGGATGTTGCAAGACTTGGCAGATCCTAATTGTTAGAGAGAAAGCCATTCCCCAGAGCTCCACGTTGTATATATTATATTATGGAAGCTTGTAATCTTATACATTTCACAATTGTCAGTGTGCCGTGTCAAAGGTCATCCGGTGCTGGGTATGAGTAACATGGTTGGTTAGCGGGCCAATTGGCTCTATCGTTAGGGTTCAGCTAACAGCTAGTCTGAGGTGCCTGGTGACAACAATAACATCATAGTAATTACTGTAATTTTGTGTGTGTGTGTGTGTGTGTGTGTGTCTCCACCCTGCTACCTCCAGAGAGCAAAGAGTTTCATTTAGCCCTCTTTGTAGGTATTTTTGTAAATGATGGCCAACACGAGTATTTTCAAGGCATTCAAATCATAGAATTTGTTCTCCATTATCTTTGCCAAAGGAATGAATGGCAATCCGTTGCCCAGAAGGGGTTAAATTTCATCAATAATTTCCCACAATTGAAACATTCAACCATTTGCTCTTCAGGGAAGGAAAATGGCAAAGTAGGCGGGCGACCGTTCTGTTACTTGGTAACTTCTGATGACATTTATTTTCAAGTTGCCAAGTGCTTAGTTTAATGGCAATTTTATAGCCTCTTGAAATAGGCTTGCAGACAACTCTCCGATTCTTATTTAAGCCTGGCCTGCAGTGTGCCTGAAAGAAAAGGCATGCTGATGGCCTGCAACTTTGGGTGGCTCACCAATGCAGGATCATTTGGGTTAGAATGAATAGGTTTATTTAGTCAAGTCCAACCCCCTCATTCTACTAAGAAAGAAACTGAAGTTTGGGGGATCCAGTAACTAATCTGATTTGGGAACATGATACAATGGAAAGAGTACCCGTCCAAGAGTGATAAAAATCTAGATTTAAATCACAGGCCTTCCGTTTGCTACCTATGTAATCCTGGATGAATTCCTCATTCCCTAATTCCTATCTGTTCTCTGAGGTCCCTGGTTCCAGTTGTACCTGACCCCATTTGGGATTTTCTTGGCTAGGATAGCTGGTTTGTCATTTCCTTCTCCAGTTCATTTGACACATGAGGAAACTGGGGTAAACAGGGTTAAGTGACTTGTCACATAGCTACTAAGTGCTTGAGGTCAAATTTGAACTCAGGTCTTCCTGACTCAAGACTTGGCACTCTATCCACTAGATCACCTAATTGCCCACCAGAGGTTCCCTTACCTGCTTTTGATCTATGATTCTCTCTAAGCAACTGAGCTAAAATTCCAACCCAACTTCTCAGATAAGCTCCCCAGGACTGGCTCTAAGGGCCGCTTTGGTGCTCAACTCCTTGTGTGGGTTCTGAAGCAATGGCTCTCACGTTCCCACCAGCTGTCCCAAATGTTATTGCCCCTGCGTTTCCCTTACCAGAAGTGATGTAACTCCATAATGCCCACATATCTGATCAATTCTGGAAGAAACCGAGACTTGGTTACCCAGTTTGGTCTGCATTTGCATAACTGTAGTGTCAGATGTCGACTTAACTGAATTTTTGGTGCGATGGCAAAAGTTGGATTTGAGATTGGAATTGTCTAGACAGGAGCCAAAGTCTAAAAGGAAGAGATATGTTTTTACTCTTGGACCATTATCTCCTCATCTTCTAGAATTCATGAACTGAGTGTTCGGGAAGGAATTTCTTTGAGATGCTTTAGCTGATTTTATTGGCAACTGCTAAAATATCAAATCTGTATTAAATAAACTGGTGAGGCGTTTCCATTGACCAACTCAACTTCTGCCAAAGTAGGGCCATATGATGGGGAGGACACTTCTTGCAGACTAACTGGAACTTTGGAGTCCCCAAAACAATGGGTTGGTGAAAGTACACCTGTTGCTCATTCTTAGAAGTCGAAGAGCCTGAAATTAAACTCTGGGGCAGTGCTCCTTCCTTTGTGAGTTGCACTGACCCTCTCTTTAGAGCCCAATAGTGGATCATAGGTTTATAGATTTAATCTAGAGACCAATTAGTCCAACTTTCTCATTTTTTCTGATTAGGAAACTGAGGCCCAAAGAGTTTGTGAACTGCCCAAAGTCACTGAAGGATTTTTGCTTAGTATTATAATAATGCATGGAAAGAATAGGTACTATATTGTATGAGGGTAAAAATATTTTTAAATGGCTTAAGTTTAAACTGAAGTAATGTTTATGTCATCCACATTTAGTCCCTTAATCAGTAAATGCTTGTACCTACCTACCTCTTTTGCAAGTTATTGTGGGAGATACACAGAGGAACACAATATAGCCTTCTGCCCTTGAATTTTTAATGTCTTTGAGGAGGTTAAATGACCAGATCTAAAACAATTAGAGAACAATATTTCATTGGATCTGTGATTCTATTGGGTTTCCATTTAATTTGTTTTCTGATTTAGTTCCCTTCCCTTGCATCCCTTCTTATTCCATGCCCTTCTTGCCTATGTCTTTCTCTAAATTTCTATTTTGGAGCCACCAAACTAGAAGACCCATTATATTTCATGGATATGGGCAACATTTGCGCTGCCCTTTCCTTATGTTTGTTCCATGACTGACCCATTGATCCTTTTCTGCTCATATAGGTCCTTATTTGTATCTTTTACACCAGTGTTCGTCATCTTTAGTATTATGCTAATAATACCCGTCATTCAGACATATTCCATTGCCCTTTGAGTCAACTTTGATTCTGATTGTTTGGGGAGAGAACAATATAAGACATTATCTAATGAAGTGCTGAGTTATGTGGTCCAGACAATACATACAATCATTCAGAGAAAGACTAATTAATTTAAGTCTAGTAGATTTTTTAAAGAAGGTCCGGCTTCTGTGTTTAACCAAATAATATGCACATCCAGCCATCTGGCTCATGGTCAGAACCATTCTTGGCCCCTTACTATTTTGGATCTTTGCCAATAGGGAATTTTTGTTTTGGGGTGTGTGTGTGTGTGTGTGTGTGTGTGTGTGTGTGTGTGTGTTTGTTTTACACATTTAGTCATTTAATATAAGCCTTAGCCATTCCTAGACATAGTCCTATATCCAAACACAGGATCCTGAGATTACAGATTTAGAACAGGACGGAACTTAGAGGACTTATTGTCTAGACCCTCATTTTACACAGGAGGAAACCAAAGTCCATGATTTACCCAAGGTCATGAAAGAAGTAAATGAGAAAGGCAGGATTGGAGTCCAAAGCTCTGATCCCAAAGCCAAGTATTCTTTCTGCTGTACCTGTATTTGGTAGCCAGAAGGAAACTTCTGTCTGATTTCTTCATTCTTTCCCTACTTTATTCTCAGCTATGGGCCTACTATAGTTTATTGTTGTCGCTCAGTTGTGTCCAACTCTGACCCCATTTAGAGGTTTCTTGGCAAAGTTATTGGAGTAGTTTGCCATTTCCTTCTCATTTGACAGATGAGGAAACTGAGGCACACGGGGTGAAGTGACTTGCCCAGGATCAAACAACTACTGAGACCAAATTTGAACTCTACAAGATGTCTTTCTAACTCTAGGCCCACTTAGCTGTCCAACAACAGTTTACCTGCATGTAAACATTTAGCACCCGGTTTCATGTTGTTCATGTCCCCCACGGTCCATCTAATTGAAAGGGTGCTCATGTGTATATACTGCTTTCCAGGACTGGGAAACTGAAGACCTGATATAAATTTTAAATGTTACTCTGTGTGATTTTCATTGAGAAGTTGGGTACAAAGGGTTTTTGAGTCAGGAAGATGCGGATCTAAATCTTATATGCCCCAATTAGTTGATTCTCATTGGACAAATGACTGACTTTCTGGACCTCAATTTCCTGATCTGTGAAATGGGGGTAGGTGCATGATAATATCAGTTATACTTGCCCTCACCAGGTTGTTGTGAAGCTCAGGTAAGATAAAATAGGTAAAGTGATTAGATTCTACAAAAATGCCAACTGATGATTAACCAAAGGATTAGGAGGGCATTGACTTCACACCATTAAAGTTAATAGGTGAAGCTTCTCTTGTTTAAATGGGGCTCAGCTTGCAAAGTGCAGCAGTTTGGGGGGATGGGTGGGGGAGGGTGGACTGTTTAAATACTCGACCTTGACCGTGGCAGTGGCCTTTGTGTTGAGTGATTGTTGTCAAATTACACTCACGTGTGTTTAAGGATGATCTTTTTAACTGGGCCACACGTTTTCCATCAAGTCCAAATTATAAGCAATTAAAATCTCCATTGATGTTTGAACTGTTAGGCAAGAAGTAAGGAAATGTTATTTTTAATGATGTACAAGAGTCCACTCTTGTAAATAAATTGTTATTAATTATTGATAAGAGTGCAGTTGGTCATAGTGGCATCTTAGTGATACATGACCCAAAGCTCATTTATCAATGTCTCATTTTTTACTGATATCCAGAATGTAATTGCTGGAAATCAAAAGCATTTGCCCATCATTTTTTATACTCTGGGCAGTTGGATGTTTTCCATTTTGTAACTCAGAATAATAGCATTGTTGATGATTCTCGAAAGGATTGGTTTTTAAAGAAATTTAAAACAAATTTATTGATCACTGGCTTGAGGATTCATTTGCCTCTCAGAAACGTGGTCATGGGCGCCTGCGTTTCTTGAAAAATCTGCTCTCCTGCACTTGTACAATAATGGATTTTTCAAGCTACACTGTGATACTTGTCTGTTGGATGGAGATTAGAATCAAGGCCTTAGCCCACGGCCTGTGTATCTCCCATCCTGGTCTGTCAACATCACTAATGACAACACATCTCAAACATGCATATTATGATTATCAAAGTGTGCTTTCGAATCATGTTAATGCCATCAATCCCCCAACACTCACTTGGCGTAAATTAATTCTGCTTCTGAAATCAAATCCACTGTTAGCAGTATTTGAGATGTACGTTTGCCATTTATCACCCAGACTAGTACTGTTTGGATAATTATATCTCTTGCCTAACAATTCTCCATATCGACACCTATGTCAATGCATAGCTGCATGCAAGCGTGTGTGTGTGTGTGTGTGTGTGTGTGTGTGTGTGTGAGAGAGAGAGAGAGAGAGAGAGAGAGAGAGAGAGAGAGGGAGAGAGAGAGAGAGAGAGAGAGAGAGAGAGAGAGAGAGAGAGAGTACATGCAGACTCATGCTGTCCATTACAATACTGAACATATTCTCCATCCTTCTTTTTGGCAGCGGCCACAAGTCAACCAAGCCAAGACCAAAGGCATTAGTCAGTGTTAAGCCACATGTTGCTAGCCATTAGCCAGCAATCTCTAACCTGTGGTCACATCAGCCTATTTCCCTCTTTTACCTGTTCTTTGTGATTTCTCCCTCTGCTTCTGGGATGGGAAACACACCCACTGTTCCTTCCCCTCAGTGGATTTCCCAGGCCGATCAGTGGCACTGAGTGTTCAAACTCTTGTTTTTGAGAATAATGGGCTTTCCATTCCGCAACCCTCCAGCATGTTACACTACTGTGCAGGCTGGGAAATAAAAATGTTCTAATTGTGTCTTTTAAATAAGCATAGGAGTGAATTAATTAGACCATATTTTGTCTTTAGTTGCCTAGTTACACAATAGTATTCCTGAGCACGAGTAAGATAAATTGGCTCCTTTTGGTGTTGCTTGTCCCTTAATCATAATTACTGTATTGCTTAGGAGAGTAAAGCACACGTAGATTTTGAATTTTTTATTAATCATCAAAAATATGCATATGATATAAAGTATATGCTGTTCAACCTGTTTTATATGCTTCTGTGTGGGAAGAAGTTGTATTATGGTGGCAACATTTGCATTAGTTGCTCAAAGATGTAGTTCTGGGAAATACATAATTGAAATGTTTTTGAATTGCCTTTTCTGGCCTTTGCAATCTTATTCAAAATAATAGTGCCTCCAGTCCTGGAGTCGTCACTCTCATTTCATTGAACAGCTTCCTTTGCAGAGGATATGTAGACATCCAAGGTTAACCCTGTTGAGCCCAGTCTCGGGCGGGCACCGTCCTTCTGGCAAGCAGAGCTTCCCTTGCCTACATTCAGGAGTTCAGAAGGATGCCAACTAACAGTGGCAGCCCTCCAGTGATCCTAGTGCTTGGCATGTGTCTGTGTCCTATTAGGAGGTGCCAGGGCTAAAGAGATCAGGGCCAGATATATCCACTGAAAGCTCCAAGTTCAAATCTGGGCTCTAAAATTCACCTACTTCTGTGAACCTGGGCAAATTACACCAAGTCCTTTAAACTTCTGCTTTCTGTAAAATGGTATTATTACTGAACCTTTCCTGCTGGGCTGATGTAAAGAGGAGTGGATCTGAAGTCGGATGACTTGACTTGACTTGGTTTCTTTGCTGTTCTCTGCTGCCCAGGGTGACCTTGGGGCCTTGGTTTCCTTGTTTGTCAAAAGAAATTGGACTAGATTGTCCTTGTGATTTAGCTCTTTATCTACAGGCCTATGATCCCAAGCTATTGATAAATGTGAGCCTCTCTTGGTATCATTTCACTTCTGCACAATAACTTGTTGGGACTAGTTAGTTAAACACCTTGGCTTTCCTTTTCTGCTTAGAGCTGAAGTGCAAGCATTGGACACCTTGATAGAATTGCTAAACAATGAAAGATACTGGCGTAAGAAACCCACTGTACAGGCTCAGTCAATGTATGTGAAAATTGTCCCCATTGTTCTGTTGTATGAAAAGCAAGTAAATTATTTACAGATATTTGCTAATTAAAGCCCATATTGTTTTACCAGCACAAAAGAACACAATATAACTTGAGACAAAAGAATAGGCTTGCATAATTTGAATCTCCTAATGCAATGAATTCTTGTTAAGAAAAAAATATAATTATGTAATCTACAGACTAGGCCTTTGCACACTCCAATTTGAATAGGCCAAATTAGCAGCCTGGCCTATCTATCTGCTTATCAGCTGGCCCATACTGAGATCTTTGGACGAGAGAGAGAGAGAGAGAGAGAGAGAGAGAGAGAGAGAGAGAGAGAGAGAGAGAGAGAGAGAGACCACACCTCCTGACAGAATCACATTTTCCCTTTTGTCAGAAATTCTCTTATATCTGTTTTCAGATCACATCATATTTCTTTGTTAAAAAAAAAAATTGGTGACATACAAGTTGAGTCAGAGTGTTCAAATTTGTACCCATCTCTGAAAACTTTGCCAAGTCAGAGCTTGTTAGGTTGTTGTTCTTTTTTCTGACAGTCCCCACTTTAGCCATGAGTTACTATTTCTATTTGTTCTT
Organism: Macrotis lagotis; assembly: GCF_037893015.1. Taxonomy (NCBI): domain Eukaryota; kingdom Metazoa; phylum Chordata; class Mammalia; order Peramelemorphia; family Peramelidae; genus Macrotis; species Macrotis lagotis. The sequence goes on from NC_133661.1 coordinate 23,041,294, forward strand.
GCTCCAAATATCATTAAAAGGAAGATGAGAAAAATTGTAAAACTACACCTTAGAAGAAAAGAATTTCGTATTTTGTTGCTCTTTCTCCCTCTCTCCTTTAGTTTTCTGCTCTTCTATATTAGGATCTATTTCCTGGGATGGAATCTTGACAGACTGAAAGGTAAAGTCTGGTCTACCTGCCTCTCCCACTTGACTTTTCTTATAATAATAACGTAATTCTAAAGACAGAGGACATAGAGGTGTTGAATTTCAGCTGGTGAAGTTCACCAGTCACATTGTAAGAAAGGCAGTTTGATGATGTTGGCAATAGTGAAACATATTTATCTAAGAAAACTGTTCTTGAGGTTTCCTCAGCTTTGCCTTGATATTGATGTCATGCTATGCCCTTCGCACTTTAGAAGAGTGTTTTGAGTTTCTATATCCTGTTTAACTTCTTTGGATGACCTGGCAAGGAGATATTACTCTCTGGAATCTCTAGAAAGATGGTCTGAAATCTGATTAGATTCTTACAAAGGAAGATAATGACCCGGAAGCCATGATTAATAGACTGGGTCTCCCAACTGGTAGTTACTCCCCCATGATCAATCTCTCCTGAAATAAAAAGGATGCTTTCATGAGTACATTGTGTGTTTGTCCAAGCCAAGCTTTTCCAAGATAACATTTTGGATAGTCTACAAAGCTGCTATTTCTGTAACTGCACAGCATGTAGAAGGAATGAAGGCATTAACATGGGAATGGGGAAGTGTTTTCATAGGTTTCTCTAAAATGAAGAGAACTTTTCAACTTTCTAGAATCTGATCAGGCTGGTTGGCTCCCTGTTCCTCTCTATGCTATGCTTTCTCTCATACCTTTGGAATGCTACCTTTTCTTATTCATTTTTACCCCATTTCCACAATGTAAATTAAGGGCCATCTCTTCTATGAAGCTGTTTACCAAGACAGTATATTGGTGGGCTATATCCTGTCCTCATCTGAGGTCTCTCCACATTTGGAGGATTGGGTTTTCTTTGAGGTGTCACTTTTTAGGAAGTACATTGATTAGCTCTTGAGTATCTTGAGGAAGGTGACCAGAATGGAGAGAGGAATATAGATAATGTCATTGGAGAATCAATTGAAGGAACAAAGGATATTGAACTTGACTTGGGAGGGGGGGGCCTGATGGCCCCTTCCCAGTATTTGAAAAGCCATCGTGTGCAGGAACAGTTAAACTTTTCTGTGTGACCCTAGAGGGTAGAACCTGGAACGATGGTTCTGCAAAAATAAATCCCGGTATAATGAGATCTGTCAAAGTCTGAATGTTTGGAACTATCTGAAAGTGGAGTGACTTGCTTGAAACAATAGAACTAATTTGGAAACATGTTTTACACAATTGCATAAATATAACCTATATCAAATTGTTAACCATTTTAGGAAGAGGACAGGAGAAGGAGAGAGAAAAAATTGGAGCTCAAAATTTTGTATTAATGACTCTTAAAAAATTGTCTTTACATATAATTGAAAAAAATACAATAAAAAAAGCTAGTCAGGTCCTCAAACAGTCTGGAGACAAGAGACCCAAGTCTTGTTATAGATTCCATTTATCCTTACCTAGCATTGGATACTGATTGCTAATCTTACTATTCACTTTCTATACCATACAATTTAGTACTTTATCCACCTGTGATTTCATTGGTATATTCATACCAATATTCATCTCCTGTCCACCTATCCAGTGCTGGAAGATCTGGGTTCAAATCGAGCCTCAGATACTTGATAGTTATGGCATTTCAACTTTCATGGCATTGATTCCTCATTTGTAAAATAAAGGGCTTCATCTTGATGACCTTAAGGGCCCTTCTAGCTCTAAATTATGCTCTCAGCACTTTGTGGGATGGAGAATTATGATGGCGGGAAATTTATCTTATGGCATGACTTTCTGAACATACACAGTCCTTGGAAAAATCTATCAGGGTGGGATTCTAGCTGGGGTGATCAGAACTTAATGGACCAGATGGCATTTTGAGTGGGTATTAATGGAAGGGTAGGATTTTACTGGTTAGAACTGAGGTTGACATTGAGGAGACATTCCAGGAATGATTTCGAGAAAGGCCTGGAGACAAGAAAACTAACAGGTGTGGCCAGATGAATAATCCTAAAGGACAGGTTTGTCCTTGTTACTCCCTTGCTCAAGAAACTCTTGAAGCTCCCTCTTGCCTTTAGGATAAAAGACAGAACTCTTCTCTTTGGCTTTGAAAGCTCCTCAGAGTTTGACTCCAGGCTTATTACATGTTACATATTACTCTCCTTCAGTCTCCCAACATTCCAGCCCAACTTGCCTGGTGGCTGTATCTTAGACACATTATCTATATTGCAATGACTCTTTCATGTCCTCAAAATATCTCAGACTTTATGATTCTTACCACTTATTCCATCAGTTAATCAACCAATGAATACTTGAGTATTGATGACTTGCTTAACATTGTTAGTCACCTGGTGGAAGAGGAATGAAGGGCAAAGAAATCCCGGTCTTCAAAGCTCTGCTTCATTCCTGTCTCTTATAGGAAGCCCAGCCTGGGCCAGGAATTTCTTTGTATCTACTTTGGATAAATTTTGTATTTCATGTCCTTTGTTCATGCTGTTTTCTCCCAATAGAATGTCTACTCCCACAAGTACTGTTTCTTCTTAGCCTTTGTATCAGAACTGAACACGATGATTGGAGCGGTAGATACTTAATAGGTTTTATTGATCAAAATATTTAAGAGGACGGTGAAGGGTCCATAGCATTGTAAACTCAAACAAGCAGGGGAAGTGACCTGCCCAGAATCACCGAGGATCTGGGATTTGAACTCAGATCCCCCTCTGGCTCTAAATCCCACATGCCTTTGACTAGAACATTGTTTTAGTTTTTCAAAGTGGCCAACCAACTCAAACTCATTAAGCACCTCTTAGGTGAAGATTATTCTACCAGAATATAAGGATCCTGTCTAATATTTCTTTTTTGCCCCTCTCCCACCAAGGGCCTTGCAGAGTCATAAACATTCAGCTATTTTATTGGTTGATTAACTGGGAAACAAGAATTTGGTAGAATTATAAAGCTTTTTGAATTTTTTTATTCATCCCACTGACTTTTTTTAAACTTCACTTTATTTTTTGTAAAATTTCTAAGTTCTGAATTGTCTCCCTCTGAGCCTCCTCTCCACTCTGCATTAGAGAAGCCACCAATTGAGACAGAGTAATAGATAGATGGATGAATATATGTGTGCGTATGTTTGTTTACATCTATGTATATTTAATATGTCCTATCTATACCATGCCATTTATCAGTTCTTTCTCTGAAGGGGAGACCAGTCAAAATGGAAACAACTGCTAGAAGTTAACCAACTTGTTCCCTCAAAGTTATTATAAAGATGTGGAGGAAATTTTGCAGATAATTCTGTAACTTCTAGTCTTTATTTCCGTTTTGATTGGCTCATTCCAAAGGAGTCCTGTCTAGCAGCCACAAACACCCCCTCCCAAAAAAAAAAGAGTGGGGAAACAAAAAAAGTACTCCATTCACACTAGAAGAGTCCACACCCAATCCTTGGTATTTCCATTTCTTTTTTGTCTTGAAACCATGATGTAGCATTAGATTCATATTGTCCAGTTTAAGTCCCCTCATTTTACTGAGAAGCAACCTGAAATGGACATCAATAAAGTGATTTGCCTCAGATAATAAAGAATAGTTGTAGGATTAGAATCCATGACTTCTGACTCATAGTCCAATTTTCTTTCTATGACACCATGCTCCTTTACCACCCATTTTCTTTTATAATCTTCCTAGCCCATGATAGAATAAATTGTGAGGGGAAAAAAATGCCTTCATCTTCTTGCATTTTTCCTCTTCTTTCTCCTTTTTTGGAAATGTTCTTCAAATTAGGTCTTTATAAGTTCATGGTCAGGTCTTTTAAAGAAACCAGGCTTATTAACAAGGGTCTATGAGGGGAAAGGGAGTCCTAGTTAGAATAGAAAGAAGTTATATTTCTATAAAGTGTTATAATTTTATGCTTTCAATGCCTTGGGTCTCCCTCCCTCTTACAGAAAGACCCCGTGTGTCTCTCTCTGCTCTGGGCCAATCCAGCTTGGAGTAACTACTGTACTGAATTCAAATGAGAACTGGGTCATGCCTTTCTACTAACCAAATTGCACCCAAATTGAACATACGGGGGGCGTCAATACAGACAATAATGGAGCCCTTTATGTCTAAGTGAAATATACAGATATATTATCCTCTGTGAATGTAGTCCATAATAGTCTAATTGTATTTTGTCCTCCTCAGGGTGACTGTGTATTCAGCAACAATGAGCTAGCATATAAAATATGCATCCCTAGCCATCTACCCCGGTAAAGGTTTCAATAACAAGGCTGAAGATGGTTTTTAAATGTAAATTATGAAGATGAGATAAATAGCAGTCAGTGTCTTTTATAATTATCAACAAGGCTTAGAGTCTTCCTGTTTGATTTGAATTAATTCTTTTTTTCAGCCTGGGTCCTGCTCATCTATTCACATATTTGATGTTCTGAGATCATTTCTTCAGGAAACCCCTGAGCAGGTGTTCAAATCATTCATGACCTCTAGAATTCTGTTAATGACCCCTCAAAACAATGGCGTGAAAGCATTCTCCGCATGTCAGAATCCAGAGATAGCTCAGTTGGCTTATTTTTTTTTAAAGGTTTTCTCATTCCTCTTTCGAAAGAGAAGAGAAACCTTGTCTCAGCACCATCTCTTGGAGAAGTAGCTGTGGTGAAAGAGAATTCACAACTTGCACAGGCAGCCCTGGTCCAATAGGTCAGCTGGGCAAAGTGTCTTTTTAAAAATGGCTCTTTAAAGGGGAGGAGAAAGAAAGGATGCTTTTAACTTTTCCTTCCAGGCAAGGGGGTCGCTGGGTGCTGAGTCAGGTAACAAATGAGGCTCTTTTAGTATCTAGGATGGTTGCTTAGACAACAGTGAGAGGATATTTCTGTGTGATGGTTTTTCCTCCAGATCTACACTTCCCCCCATCAGTTTTTTCTTTTGAAAATGACTAATGTTAGACTTTTTTGTTTTTTTTAAACCAATAAAGAAATGGCTTTTTTTCTGGAAACAGATTGACCTTTTCGGTCCTACATATTCATTCATCCCACCTAGGTTCTGCTGTAAGCATTGTATGTTCAGGGCATTGTGGCAGCTACAAATAGATACAAGTGAATAGCTCCTGTCCTCTAAGAGCTTATATCTGGTGGTGGTGGTGGTGGGAGGGTTGGCAGCTAGGTGGGTACAGTGGATAGAACACTGGTCCTGCAGTCAAGAAGACCAGAGTTCAAATCCAGCCTTGGACACATAATACTTAACTAGCTTAGGCAAGTCACTTAACCCTATTGCTTTGCAAAAAAAAAAAAAAAAAGGAGCTACCCAAGCAAGGGAAAGAAAATAGGATCCTAGATTTTTGGGGACCTCTTGTTCTCCTTCTATTTTATAGATGAGTGGGACTAAATCTCATAGAAGTTATGACTTGACCAAGGTCACACCATCAGTAAGCATGAGAGGTACAGTTTGAATCTAGGTCTTTTGACTCCAGTTACACCATATGATACTGGTTCCTATTGGTAATGAATAAATGCTACCCTAGGTCATGATAGACATGATTGTATGGGAGATCTTTGCCTTTACTTTTTAGCCTGTTCTGGAAGATAGGATTTAACTGTAAGATGATGCAATTGGAAATGTTCCAGACCCCCCAGGAGATGGGGGTCTCTTCATAGTTGGCTATTTCAAAGATTTCAAAGTTCAGACAACTACTTCAGAGCATTTTCTGTGGCTGGTCAACACTCTCAGTGGCTGGAGATTAATTGAATTCCCAGGCTCAGCTGAATCACTTTTTATCACAAACCCAATTTCATTGTTGGCCAGGAAAATACCAAAAACATATAAAAATGCTTTTCACTGAAAGCCTTTCGGCAGAGCCCTGTCACTGTATTGCCCAGCTCCTTTGTTGGGAATTGAGAGGCAGCCAGCTCTAGGAAACAAACCTGAATTTCCAATTTCAGAAGTTGGATTTGAATTCTAGACCTGAAATGGCATAGTGGTGTGATCTTGGATATGCTGTTTTACTTTCCTGGGCCTCAGTTTCCCTTTCTGTAAAAGAAAGTTGTTGTTCTGGTTGACCTCTGAGTTCCTTTCTAACTCAACTCCTGCTCCTCTTTTTCTTCTCTGACCCTCTCCCCCCCCTTCTCTCCTTCCTCCTCTTTCTTTCCAACTTGGCTTTATAAAATATTATGACTTCTCCTTGGGTGGTTTTTCCTTCTCTGATAATGGGCATATAATTAGGGATGACATAAATAGTAGATGGCAGATTTCTTTAATCTCTTAAGATTTGTTAATCTTACTATATGTCAACAAACACGACTTGGTCTTTTCTTTACCTAATGTCTATATTGGGAGTTCAGAACATTTTCCTGGAGAAGGGCTGAGTGTAACAAGATGGCGGGTTTTGCCTAGTGAAGTAGGAAGGAGGAGCAGAGAGAATCAGACAAAGTTAGTTAATCTCCAGTTTTTGGTAAACAAGATGACTGTTTTCTCCCCCTCAGCAGATGCTTTGGGGAACGCATAAATGATTGCAGAAATTACCTTAGTTTTTCTATAATACTAAGTAGGATTTTTCGTAGACTGGAAGCTCAAAGGGACCTTACAAACCATTGAGTTCAAGCTCCTATAGATGAAGAAACTGAGTTTCAGGGAGGTTGATTTGTCCAGGGTTGGGTGGGAATAGAAAGCAGCAGAGATAAGGCACATTGACTTGTGTGTTTGAAGGAAGATATTGCTTCCTCACGAAATGAACATCTTTGGAAGGTCTTTGGCCCAGCTAAGCCTGAAGAATAGCAGACCGTCCATCCTTTACATCATATTGAAGGGATGGCTTCTATTTCTGTTCTAGGAAGAAGCATTGATTGGCTCTCAACAAAGGCTGATGATATTCCTATATTATCCTAGCACTTGAAAAGAGTTGGGGGGCAACTTGACCAGTCTTATAAGAACAAGACAAATCTTAATAGCAATGGATGGGAGGAGGAAAGCCAGTGACATTTCCAGACAGGAGAATGGAGTCATTCTTGCCAAAAATTAAATTCCCCCCCTTCACTACTTTTCAAAATTGGAGAGTAATAGAGTCATATGACGGAGATAAATTCATGAAAAATTCCTGAAGGGTAGTAGGGACAGCTATATCTAGGTTCCTGGAGGAATCGTGGAAGTTGGCACATGAAAATCTGGAACCAAAAAAAAACCTGGACTCACATATTATATTATCATGGCTGATTAATTGAAGCCTGCACTTCATGGACTTCCAACAAATGTTTATTGGGAGCTTGCCCTGTAGCTATGTGTTAGGTATTGCAGGGACACAAATGATTAATTCCCCAACTCTGCCTTCAAGGAGTTGACTTTCTAGGAGTCCTACAGCCAGTAGATTCTGTTATTGTTGCTGCCTTATGTCTTGGATTTGAATCCAGCAGAGATCTTAAGTAATTGAACCCAACCTCTTCATTTTACAGATGAAGAAACTGAGGCTAGATAAAACTGGGTAGCTTGCCCGTATTTTTATAGAAAGTAAATATCAGAGGCAGGATTTGAACCCAGTTCCTCCTAATTCTGTGCATCATATTTTGATTTACTATGTAGGATTAATTTACTATTAGGATTAAAAGCACATTGTAACTAGCACATATAGTCCATCTAACAGTCTTTTTAAGGGTATCCCTTAGATATCCATTCTCTGTTTGAATGTCTCTCTCTCTCTCTCTCTCTCTCTCTCTCTCTCTCTCTCTCTCATTTTTCGGCAAGGTAATGGGGTTAAATGATTTGCCCAAGGTCACACAGCTAAGCAGCTAAGTCTTAGGCTGCATTTGAACTCAGGTTCTCTTGACTCCAGTTCCAGTGCTCTATCCATTGCAGCATCTAGCTGCCCTGCTTGCATGCTTCTAGAGATAGGAAGCTCCCTACCTTGTAGGTCATCTCATTGGATAGTGCTTCTCCTGAGTTAGAATCTGCCTTCTGGTAACTTCTACCATTACTCGTATTTTTTTTTTTTTAGGTTTTTGCAAGGCAAATGGAGGTAAGTGGCTTGCCCAAGGCCATGAACCCAGGTACTCCTGACTCCAGGGTCAGTGCTTTATCCACTGCGCCACCTAGCCGCCCCCATTACTCGTATCTTTACCTCCTCTAGAGAGAAATGGAATGAATCCAGTCCCTCTTGTAGGTGCCTACTTTGGACATATTTGGGGGCAGTGAATCTCAGCTTCCCTTGCCTCTGTGGCACCTCTTTGATGGCAGAGCCAGCAATAAGGCATTGTATTAGATGACTGGTGTCCCCCCTTCTAGGAAGAACTGACATTTTTGGTAGCGCTCTAAGATTTACAAAGTACTCTGTTCCCTACAACTCACTGAGATAGGTGGTTTAAGTATTATTGCCTCCATTTAACAAATGAAAAACCAGCCATTTTTGAAGTTAAGTGACTTACCTCTGGTCACTAGGAAACGAATAGGTGTGCAAGGCAGATCTGGTCTTTTTTTTGTCTCCATCCAATGCTCGCTTTCATGTGCTCTGCAGCCTCTGGCTAGAAGTACAAAGGTGACCAACTGCGGTTGAAAATTGGCTCTTGTTTTGTTCCTGAGATTTTGAATTTCTTGTACACAGAATTTTTACAAACTGAAGAGCCTTTGATTGAAGCCTGAATCATTTACCCTGGCAGAATATATCAATAATATCGGGAAAAACTAGAACTTAAAATACAAAGTGCTCCTGAGTAATCCGATCCAGGATAATTACATTATTAAATAAAGCTGTTGGTCTCACATTATTCCACTGGCATCGAGCACATCAGGATAATGACTTGAGCTGTGTAGAATGAACAGAGCAGACATGGGAGACAAGAGGGAGCATGTCTAAATCATATGTTTATATTTAAGTGGAGGTTACACAAAACACAAAAGATTGACTTGGTTTCTACATGAAAGCTTCCGAAATAGCCTTAATATACCTCTGCCATTAGCTAGCAGAGCAAAGACTCCAGGGCTGCTCATTGAAATTTTGATTCCTGTGTGCCAGAGCCCCTCAGACCCATGAGGTAATCCAAAGAGATTGGATTGGACTCAAGGCTTCCTCTAGGACTTCAGAGGAACGGAGATTTAAAGCCGAAAAGAAACTTTGGTGTCATCTTGTCCAACTCCTCTGTTTCCTGTGGTTCACCAGCCCCCCTCTGTTCTGGATCAAACAGACAGAGTTCAAACCTGGGGTCTACTTCCAAAATGTCTCTTTTTGGCTCATACTGCCCCTCACCAGAATTTGCTCTTGGGACATAGCTTGGGTTTCCTCAGATATGGCAAAAACAAAAACAAAAAAGAAAAAAACCCCAAACAAAAAAAAAAGTCCTCACATACTATAAAAACATTCAAGGTAATTTATACACATATAGCTATGCACCCATTTATGTATATTGAGTCCAGGATAGCCTTTATTTCACAGCCCTCACCCAAATAAAGATGACACAATGGACTAATAGGAGACTATAGATATTCTCTTTATTCTCCTGCTTTCCCTAAGTTCCTAAAGACCTCTAGAATAACTTCTTTCTGGTTTGGTTGCCCCCTGAGAGGGAACTGAACCTAGAATTGCCAGTGGTAATTCTGATCTTGTACATACATTATTCCTCCCCACCTATCCTGAAATAATTGACTTAGTGAGAACCTACCTTTAATTTAGAAAATATTAAGCTGTCAATGAAAGGGAGGAGATCCCTTTGTTTAGCTCTGGGAGGGAGGGCAGGAGTCCAAGGGGAATGGATAGTGATGAGGTTGCTTAACTTCTAGAATATTAACCCCAGAACTGTATTGTTATACACTGTAATTTGTTTGTTCCTCTAAATACTACCTTAAATACTATTGGGGTTGATAGTCATATCGGAGGGCTTGGGGGAACTCTACCAGTCTGGGCATCTCTCTCTCTCCAAACTTGAAATGGTGTAGAGATCAATATTCAGTTGAATAACATTTTTTCTGCTATGTTCGTGTACACAAAGAGGATGATATGAGTATTGATGTATTTTTTCTTTGTCATTCTACTCTAAGCTCATCAAATATGGTATCATGAAAAGCATGTTGGATTTGAGTCTGAGGACCTGTGCTTGTATTCTAACTCTGCAGTTTATTATTTTGAGACTTAATCACAAGTCAGCATCTCTGGGTCTCAGTATTAACACCTGTAAAAAGAGGAAGTTAGGGACAGCTAGGTGGCGCAGTGGATAGAACACTCACTGGCCCTGGAGTCAGGAGGACCTGAGTTCAAATTTGACCTCAGACACACAATAATTGCCTAGCTGTGTGACCTTGGGCAAGTCACTTAACCACACTGCCTCTCAAAAACAAACAAAAAAAAGAGGAAGTTAGACTAGATAGGGCCAGAGATCAAAACTTAGATCTTCCAGTTTTAGAAGATTTAGAACTTAAGAATTCTAAATCTCCCTTTTACTTATGATTCGGGCATTCCTTTATTTGATCCCTACTACAGAGTAAAAATAAAATGAGACCCAGAGAGGCTAAGTGTCTTGCCCAGGGTCACACAGTAGCAGACCCAGGACTTGAATCCAGGGCTTTGACACCACCTACTCAAGTGCAGTGGGCTCATTGCCATCTCCTTGGGCCACAAGATGATCACTGTTTTGACCACAGCAATTCACAAAGACTCACTTCTAAGTTATAGAGGGTTTGAGATCTGCATTGACAGAGTGACTACCCACAAAGACAACTTAGAACCTTTTCTTAATGTAGTATAGAATCTATTAATTTGCATAGTAAGGCCAAGAGTCATAAACCTGGTGAGTGGGAGCTGTGAAAATGACTTTGTTTGAGTCATTCCTCAATGAGGAAGTCTGTTAAAAGAAAGTTCTCAAAAGAAGAATTACAAGTTGTGAAAAAATAAAAAGTTTTCCAAATCACTAAAAAGAAAAATGCAAATTAAAATAAATCTGAGAAAATTAGCAAAGATGACAAAAGATAGATATAGTGAATGTCCAAGTTATCTGTGGAAAGACAGGTATTCTAATACGTTGTTGTTGGTGGAGTTGTGAATTGGTCCAATTATTCTGGAAATAAATTTGGAATCATGGGAAGAAAATGATTAGAATGTTTGTACCCTTGACCCAGAAATCCCATTGGTAGGCATATCCCTAGAAGAAATCACAAATGGGTGGGAGGGGAATGATCCTATAGATAGCAAAATATTTACAAATATTTACAGCACCTTTTGTAGTAGCCAAGAATTATAAATACAATAGTCACTCAATGATTGGTGGATCATTAAACAAATTGTGATAAATGAATAGTACCATTCCAGTGAAAATAACAAATATGAAGAATACAAAGAAGGTTGGGATGCACTTGGAAATAAAGATGACTTATATAAAAAACAAAAAATTCCAATAATTTTTTTTAAAAAGAAAATCACCTTGTCTACCGTGTCCAGAAGTATGCAGTATAAACCTAGTGAAGGTTTGTTGCAAATGTTTATGTGTTTGTGAGTGTGTGTTTGTGTGGAGGGGGCTGTGTTTTTTTTATTTTTTGAGGGGCCTGGCTCGTCAAAGAGTCAAAACTAATGGTGGATTCATTGACTGTATACATATTTGTCTTTTGAACAACCCTGGATGTGAGCGTTTAGACTAGTTTTATTTGAAGAACAAGAGTATGGTCATCCTTCTAGCTTTGAAGTTCATCCTGGGGTTAGTTGAATCTGCAGAGCGGCCTTACCCTTGGCTGGCATTACCATCCTCACAAAGATTGACTGAACAGGAACTGATTTTTTGGGGGATCCTTCTCTATCCGAAGTTTTCCCCTTTCATATCAGATCTTCAGAAGCTGAGCTTAGTGATCCTTGGGTCCCTAGGATAGTTTGTTGGTTCTGGTAAGAAAAAAAAGGGAAGAGTTCCGTCATGGGATTGTTGGTTAATCGGACAATTTTTTAAGTGTTGGTAGTTGGCAGGTGGTATTTTTCTTGTGGTGGAAGCAGGATGTGGAGTGGATGAAATTAGGCATTATTTTACATTAGCATGATTTTATGTCTTTAGGAACATAAAATAGTTATTGGAATTACTTTTTTGATATGCAAATACAGTTGGCCATGATGTGAATGATTGTCTTATACTCAACACCTAAACCAACACCAAGCCTACTCATATAATTAAATGCTGTATGTGGATGAGGGTCTGACTCTTTAGCTGACTACCTATACTTGCTGTATGTTTCAGGGAGCTAACAGGTATTGGACCTCATTTAGCTCTGAGGGGTTGAGCCCTTTCAAATTGGGACAGCTGCCTAGGAAAAAGGAAGATCGACTCTACCTCCTTTTGACTCTGGATGCTTTGCACATGACTGTGAGGCTCATTATAAGTGTCTGGCTGGCTTATACCCAACTGACTGTCATTTTTCCATATGTGAAATTATCTCAGTGATGTCTTCTATCTCTCAAATGTTATCGTTAGGTAGAGTTGAAAGGCAGGTCTGGTCCTTATTGTGTTTCCGTAAGTTCTGTAAGAACTACGAGTTCACTGCTTCTATGGGGAAGTTAAAAGAGACAAGGAATCGTGATGTGTAGAGCTGCCAGCGACTTCAGGGGTAATCTAGACCCTCTAAACTGTTCATCTCCATCATGGATTAAATTTTGTAAATTTTAGGGACTAAACAACCCCTTTAAGGTATTCTGGGCTGTATTTTTGTATCATTTCAGTTGTGTCTGGCTCTCGGTGACCCCATTTGGGATTTTCTTGGCAAAATTATTAGATGGTTTGTCATTTCCTTTTCCAGTTCATTTTATAGATGAGGAAACTGAGGCAGTAAGGTCTGAGATCAGATTTGAACTCAGATTCTCCTAACCCCAGGACCTCATCGCCCTGTTATTGTATATTGTCTAGATGTTCTCTATCACTGAGGTTCATTGATTGATCTAAAGCCACATAGTTAACCAAAGGACAATGGAGAGGCAAATGCTATGCATGAATACATTTTGTCAATTAGTTTTGTGACAGAAAGGAAGTAGCTGCTGATCCCTTCCCCACTCCACATCCCACCCTGAGACTACTTCCCATCTACTCTGCATTTAGCTTGTTTGTGTGTGTGTGTGTGTGTGTGTGTGTGTGTGTGTGTGTATTATCTAGCAATTTATAGTTCCCCCATGAGATTGTGAGGTCATTTCTGCCTCTCTGTGTAGCCAGTGTCCAGGATAGTGCTTGAAAAATATTAAATACTTAATAAATATATTTTGATTGACTAAGATCATCAGAGTTATATAACTGGAAAGGCAAGTGGGCCAGTCATGTAGCTACAGGAAGAGATGACCAACTGATAGATTAGCCATGATGGTCCATTCAACACATTCTGGAGGGTGGCTAGGTGGTGCAGTAGATGGAACACCGGCCCTGGAGTCAGGAGGACCTGAGTTCAAATCCGGCCTCAGACACTTAGTAATTACCTAGCTGTGTGGCCTTGGGCAAGTCACTTTAGACACAGTGCCTTGCAAAAAACCAAAAAAAATAAATAAATAAAGACAGTCTGGGAAATTGTTTGGTTTTTTTTAAATAATTAATTGTTATTCAAATGCATTTGAATGTAATTGGTCTCCTTTGTATTCCAAATATTTTGTTTGATGCATTTAAAAATATTATTCTAAGAAGGGGCTCTTAGGCTTTAGGACACTACCAAATACACACATATATGACTCAAATAGGAAGAAGATTCCTAGGATAAAGGAAGTCCTCACTTAGAGATTTACAGGAAGACACAGACAAGAATCACAGAAATTGGGAAGGCTTTTATATTCATGTTAAAGAGATCACAGAGGCATCAAGGTATTATGCAGACCATTAGTAGGTGGAAACAGGAACTGAGTTTGGTTCTCCAGACTCTCATTCAAGTGCTCTTTCCCCTACGTTGGTGTGTATCTCTTTTGGAGACGAGAATTTTGTCCCACCAAGAGAATAGTCTTTCTCAAATGGAGAATAAAATGTATGAAAAGACAAAGTGGAGTGGATCTCTGTCTCTGTTGGAGGGCCTTGGATGTCAAGCAGTGAAATGTTGACTTGCTGTAAGTCAATAAGAAATCTTTAGATTATTTAATAGCACATATTATGATAAAGTGTTTTAAACTTAATCATTAGTGGGCAAAAATAGTGTAGACTGACTAAGGAGCCCATCTCAGTAAAAAATTGCAGTTACCCAGATATCCCAGGGTATAGACTTGGTTAGGCTATATAGGCAAAGGGACCCATACTAGGAAACCTCCAATGAACAGCACTTGATGATCAGTGGTATCTGAGAGGCAAAGGAAAAGAGTGAGGCAGAGATATTCCAGGGGTTTTGAGTCTGGAAGTGCCATTGCATATGGTGAAGGTGGAAAAGTGGAGATTGTTTACGGAAGAGAGATGAGTTTGATTTTAGATCTGTTGAGTGTTGGAAGTACTCTGCCCTATAATCTGCTGAAGGACCATCCTTTAGGACTTTGTGCTCAACCCAGGGATTTTTTAAACTCCTGGATGGGGATAGGACAACAAATTGGTTTTGGGCCTGACCTGCCTGGGCCATTTACCACATGTATCCAGCACCTGGGAAGTACTCCATGGGGAGTGAAACCTTTTGTTATTATAGTTCCCCTGATGATACATAATGTTCATACGATAACAATGGAAGAATGGGAAGGGAGAGTGAATGCTGATTGACAGAGAGTGAAAGACTGAACAAAGACCACTTAGTTACTGAGGCTTGAAAGAAGAGAAAATTCAATGGCTGATGAAACAAAGCAGGAAAAAGATCAATGCCAAAAGGCATGATTCCCCAGAGACAACAAGGTGGAACAACTGTGGTCTTGGGATTGGGAACACCCAGTCCAAATCCCACCTTGGCCATTTCCTATCTCGACGAGACCCTTGGCAAGTTGATGAGTGATCTAGTCCCTCATCTTCTTCATTCTAAAAAGTTGGAAGTTGATGCTGGCCTCTTTTTTTTTCTTACATGTGGACACCCCATTTCTGGCCTGAATGTTTTCACTGACTAGCCATCTTACACCCTCAAACTCTCTTCCTCCTCATCTCTACCTCTTGGTGTCCTTTGAGTCTTGGCTAAAATTCTACCTTTCTTGAGTCACCTTAATGCTGATCCTTTCGATTTTTTCCAGGCTGTACCTGGTGGATGAGGTTGTTCCCATTCCTCCTCTTCCCATGGAGCAGAGATTTTTAATTTTGGTTTTGCTTTTTCTTTGCATCCCCATTCAATGCTTTTAACAGTTCCTTGCACATGGTAGGCATTTAGCAAGTTCTTGGCTAGATGGCTTCTAAAATCCCTTCCGCCTTCTTGTTCTTGTCTCTTGTCATTTCTGTGAAGTCATCAGCATCCATCTCTCTGCTGAGATAGTCCTCCACTGAACACCTCACTGTCCTCATGAAAGTTCCTGTATCATTTTTCTCCTTAGATTAAATCACCATAAGAGAGGGGAGCCTTCTGAATTCTCCATTATCCTAGTAACATCCTTGCCTCATTACTGATTTTTACCTTTTCCAGAAGACCAAAATGGATCTAATTACTCTAAATTATATGTTTGTAGATCATTGGAAATATGAGCTAAACTATAGGCACATTTTAGAGGAATGCTGGGAACTAGAGATCGAGCATTAGGAATCAATCACGGGTGTGATGACTGTGGTCATCAAAGACACACAGAAATGATATTTTTGAAGAGATGAGTGTAGGGAGGAAAGAGCTGAGGGTCAAAGACAGTGTCAAGAATAGATAAAGAAGGAAAAAGGAGATCAAAGAAATGAAACAAGAAATGATCCAGGAGATGGAAAAATTTCATTTGAATTCAAAAATTAATTGCCTACCATGTTGGCCCCTGAGGATAGATAGAAAGACAAGAATGAAAGCATTTCTGCTAACTGAGGGGATGAGGAAGAGGGTCAGTAGATACAGCAAATACACAACTAAATAAATGCAAAGTTATAAATTATTAAAAAAAAGTAATACAGAAAATTTCATAAGGGAGGGAACACCAACTGGAGAGGAAGAATCTGAAGATGAGGTTTGCGTCCTAGGAGAAAGTATCTGTGTTTGGGAAGGAAATTGGGACTTTGTGAGCCAAATTAAAGAGGGAAGGCATTTTAAACATTGGAGGCCATTTGTGTAAAGATATTGGGATGGGTGATGGAATGTTAGATTAAAATGAAAGTTCACGAGAGGCCAGTTTGATCAGAATGGAGAGTTTGTGATCAAGAATAATGAGAAATAAGATTAGGAAGGTAATGAGAGCCATATTGTATGTGGAAGGTTTCATATGCCAGGCTGAGCCTTTTGCAGTTTATCTTAGAAGTAGGAGGCACCACTGAAAAATTTTAAGAGAGAGGTATGATCATATCTGTGTGTTGGAAGTGTCAGTTTGACAACTATATTGAGGATGGATTGGAGACAGGAACAAAATCAAAGCAGGAAGTCCAATGAGGAGTTTTTCTGTCAGCAGGCCAAATGAACGATTAGAGGCCTAAATTTAAAAAAAAAGTTGCAAGAAGAGGATGGATGGTAAAGACTTTCTGAAAGTAGGATTTGACTTCTGATTGGCTCTGGGAGATATGGGAGAGGAAAGGGTCAATATTTAACTCTAAGTTTGTAAACTTGGGTCACTGGAAGGATGATGGGACCTCAATAGAAATAGAAAAGTTGAGAGAAAGGATGAATTTTGAGGAAAATGTAATGAGTTATAGTTTGGATATATTTAATTTGAGATAATATTGGCCATCCCTTTGGAGATGTACAGTCTGCAATTGGCAATGAGATAATGATGGAGGGAGGGGGATGGAAGTCTTTAATGAGCTCACCAAGGAAGAACCTGAATAGTAGGGATTCATAACCTGACATTTGTCTTCTTTAAGATTGCTTTGATAACTATGTTTTAATACAGTTTCTTTTCTATGTATTTTTAAGATGAATTTAAAAACTTTATTCTTTGGTGATAAACTTTATCAGACTGCTGGCAAGGTTGGGGTGCAGGTCCATGACACAAAGATTAAGAGTCTCTGTTGAAGTGGGAGAGAGAAAAAAAAGAGAAGAGAGCCCAGAATTGAATTCTGGAGGTGAGCCAGTCAGGGGGGATTAAGTATGATGAACTGACAGAAGGGGACCAAGCAGTAACGGTCAGCCAGGTAGAAGGAAAAACAAGAGGGAGCAGCTTAGAGGAGCTGGAGGAGAGATGTCCAGAAGGAGGGAGGTGTTGCCTCTCTGTTGAAGAATGGTCAAGTAGAATGAAATTGAGGAAGGTGTCATTGGATTTAGCACTTGGGATTGTTGCTGACCATGGAGGAAGCAGCTTCAGCTGAGAGGAGAAGATTGTTAGGCATTGAGAAGTGAGGACCAACACAGTGAAAGATGATGGACCTAAAGAGTTTCAGGAGGGCCATGATGCTCAGCATTGCTGCTGAGGGGCGGAAAAAAAGTCTGTTGGATACAGCATGTTATACTGATAGGAGTATTGAACTAGGAAGCCAGGGCTGTAGGTTCTGGTCCCAGTTCTGCCACTGGATATTTAGGAAACCTGGGGCAAATGACCTTAGTCTTATCTCTGAAAGGAAGCCATTGAACCAAATGGATGATATCTAAGTGCCCTTCAAGCTCTTAAGATTCTGATTCTGTGATTTGGTTAGAAGGACTGTAGTTATTGCTCCTTACTTTTGCCTCTTGGAAGCCTTGGTTATACATACATATATATATATATATATGTATATATATGTGTATATATATGTGTGTGTGTGTGTGTGTGTGTGTGTGTGTATATGTAGATATATATATAGATATGTAGATATATATGTATTTGTATATTTACTCTCTGGATAGAATGTAAACTCCTTGAGGGCAGGTGCTGTTCGACATTTTGTCATTGTATCACTAATCAACAGTTCTGCCACATAGTAGGACTGTTCATTGATGGATTGCTAGCTAAGGAGAAAGTCAATATGGTATATTGGATAGAGAGTTGGTCTCCATATCATAAAGATTTGGATTCAAGTCCTTTTCTTCAGCTTTCCCCTACCAGAACTCTAGACTCTGCCCCTGGAATATTGGAAGATGATAAGTAAACTTTTGCCTCAATTTGCCCATAACTAGACCTACAGGTCACTTCTCAGTCACTATTTCCAAAGGATGGCCCTGCACATGAATCCTTCAACTTTCCTTTGAAGCTGCCTTCTACCTGGGAATCCTGAAGGGCAGCTATTGTCTTGCTTGTTTGTAGCACTTAACTGTCACATAGAAAATGTGCCTACCTTCCTTTCTTCCTTCTTTCTTTCCTTTCCTTTCTTTTTCTTCCCTCCTTCCCTCACTCCCTCCCTCATTCTCTCCTTCCTCTCTTCCTTCCTTCCTCTCTCTCCCTTTTGTCCTTCTTTCTTTTCCTTTCCTTTCCTTTTCTTTGAAACTTCCTTTCCTTTCTTTTCTCTCCCTCCTTCCCTTCTTCCTCCCTCCCTCCTTTCCTTTCTTCCTTCTTTCATATGGGAATAACAATGCCATCTATAATATATGCTGTATATATTATAATATAATACATAACACATAATATAATAATCTACAGTATTTTCATGAGGTTCAAATATATTCAGAACTCTCATCTTCTTTAGGAAATTGTCCTAACCTCCCAATTTCTGTCTTCCTTCTTTTAATTATTTTGTATATATCCTATATATAGTTCATTTTGTGTGTATCTACATGTGTGTGTGTGTGTGTGTGTATGTGTGTGTGTGTGTGTATGTGTGTGTGTGTTTGGATGTTGTCTCCCCTTTAGACTGTAAGCCCCTTGAGAGCAGGACCTGTCTTTTGTTCCTTTTTTGTATCCCTAGCTCTTAACACTGTGACTGCACTTAATGGTTTACTGATCCACTGAAATAAGCTCTAGAGTTAGAAAGGAGCTTGAGTCCAATTCCCTCAATTTACAGAGGAGGAAATTGAGGCCTAGAATTTGAATCCAAGTCTTCTGATCCCAAAGTCAGGAAAGAACTTTCTGTTCATGTGTGTGAAAAGATTGGGTCTAGTCCCTTAGATTTAATTACTAAGGAATTATACATCTAGGAATAGCCAGATGAGGAGACTCCCTCTACCAATTCAACTCAGTCCCTTTTTGTCAACTTTTAGTCTCCAACAAGTGCTTGGGTCACTGATAGATTAACCCATCTACTAAGTAATAGTCAGTTAGTCAACAAGCAAATTATTTAAGGGTTTACTATGTGCTTGTGTGAGATTTTAGGATAAACTCTAGTGCTGTAAAGAAAAGCAAAAATAGAGTCTGGGATGTGTTAGAGGTAAGACTTGAACCCAAGTCTCCTTGACTTTGATGGCCTAACTTTCTATCTCTATGCACTTTTATTTACTCTCTCTTTCTGTCTCTCTCTGTCTTCTCTCCCTCCCCCCCGCCCCGTCCATCTATACCTCTGTGCCCAGGTGTACTCGTGTCTTCATATATTTTCCATGTTTGCTGGCCACTACTTCATTCCAGGCCTTAGCACATCTCCTCGGTGGAACAGTGCCGCTGACTTCTTCCCGTCCCCTTTGTATTGTCCTCAGGTACACCAGCAATATTTGTCTAGGGCTAATACCGGTGTGCTGAGGACTAATGTAATTGTATGATGAGTGTGCTCAGATTCTTTTCCTGGAGTTTCATCCTCACCAAGGGACTGGAAGAGTATTAAGAACCTGAGTCAGCGCTTGCCTTTGTGGCTCAGAATAATAAAAATGAACTTGCAATTTGGGTCTGAAAAATAATGTCTCCTGGGACTTCACATGTATATATGTATGTATGTATGTGTAGGTGTATATGTGTGTATGAGGGATGCTTTTTTTTCTCTTTGTTTTCCTCTTCACATGTCCTCCTTTCCTTCTAAATTCTGGCATCAAACAATGTGGTTGGGCTAGTTTCTCTGAATCCACAGTGAGATAGACTAATGATTTCACAATTTAACCATACTTGGGTTTAAAGTTGCCTGCAGTTGGATGTAGGAGACCCAGAGATCTCTGAGTTGAATCTTGAAAAATGAGCTTATTCACCAATGACAGAAGAAAGCCTACATTTTCCCTTGGTTAATAAATGATTTGTTTGGCTTGCTTTGTATACCAGCCAGAGCTAGTCAGACCATTTCTTGGAAAGTATCTGAAGCAACTGGTAATTGAAATGATAATCATTTGATCATACCAGAGCTATTTGAAAATAACACTTATCCCCAAACATGTCTGATCTGGGGAGCCATATTTTATGGCAACTGATGCTACAGAACATTTTTCTAATATTGAGGGTGATATATTGTGAGACTTCATTATCTGCTCGTGCATTCTAAACAAGGCTTCCACAGTGTTCTGTCCAAGAACTGTGAAGTCGGCTTTGATGCACCACCCAGTCTGAATTTTTATTCTGCCATTTAATAATCACCATGTAATAGCAATGAAATGCACGGCAACTACAGATCTTTTATTTCAAGAGGATGGTGTCATGAAATTGGATGAAATCATCCGTTGAAATTCTCCTTTATAGTATGCCCCATTGTTTACAAAGTATTGAAAAATGTTCATAAACAGAAGATAAAAACACCGTTTCCATTGTCTCCCATTTAGCGGAAGTTCATATTTAATAGCGATAAGGAAAGGGATTCCATTACGAAAGTTTATTTTTTTTTTTCAAGCACACGAACATGCATTTCATTTCTGATGAAATATTTATTGTTTTGTTGCAGTGTAATAGACACTGTGCTCAAAAATCGGTTTGGAATCGAATGAGGAAAAATAAAATTTGACATCTTTTTTCTAAAGCTAGGACTCCATATTGTGGTAAGCTTATCTCAATAACCTTTTGTTTGTTTGCTTCCTATTGAGTAATATATGTGTGTGTAAATGTGTTTAAAGGGTGGGGAAAGGCAGAATCAACTCTGCCTTTTGTTTAACAATCTAGAGACATCTTTCTGTTGTGTGGAAAAAATGTTGATAGCAGAGATATCACAGGCTCTAAAGGGTTTCACAGTTCTAGCTTTCTTCTGAAATGGGAAATGGAAAGAAGTTAGAGAAGTCAGTTCAAGTTGAAATGTCGCATGTTTCAAATATTTAAGTTAAGAACCGAGAGTTTATCTTCTGAAGTCCTTCCCAACTCATCTTTCTAGGAGGGGGGTCTGTTCCATGCAGAGAGAGATTTATTAACTTACTTTATACATTCTGAGTGAGAAGAGTTGATTGTTTCCTGGAAGCAATTAGATATACTTAAAATTCAAATGCATTTTCCATAGGAGAGACTAAGTTTAAATTGCTTTTCTTAGAATTGTAGGCTTCCCCTCCCCCCATTAAAAAAAATCAGTTCATTTCTCAACTTACAAAGATTTTAAGAAACATGAGAATGTGTAAGTTTTGTTCGGTGGGAAAAACATAACATTTATGGAGTATTTCTTTTGGGATTACATCACAGTTTTATTTAATTTTTAGGACAAAAGTTAAATTCAATATTTGTGTATAAGCCAAGGGAAAATGTACCATAAACATAGGAATTTTCTGGTGAGTCAGAGTTCCAAGAATCCCAGATTTACTTAGTCCATTTATATGAGGACTGGCTAACCATTAGTCATCTAGCCCTCCTTTTTTTACATTTGTAGTTAATTGCACCTAAAATGCTAGCTTTCACTCCAGGCTTTGACTCCACTGAATAATTGACACTAAGAATTGCCATTTGGGTTATTACCTTGGTATTCTTGGGTATTTTTGATCCTATACATTTTTACCTAAGTCAGCAACTAATAGTGTCATTGAAAGGTCATAAAAATAAAATGAGTTATTGAATGTTCTTTGATACAGAAGGGAAAGCCACACATATACATAGGACACACACATGCACACATCCCCCCACATATACAGATCCACCCCAAATATGGTCTTCAAGTCCTTAAAAAGTTTACTCAGTTCAAATGATAAGTCGGCTAGGACTGTTCTGTTCCATGCACTCTGGACTTGCAAATTATATTTTGGTTTCTTCTTTGACAATTCCTTTTAGGATGAAGTTATCGCAGTTTCCGAAAAGGTCATTGTGAAGCTTGAAGACCTGGTCAAGTGGGCACATTCAGATTTCTCCAAGTGGAAGTGTGGTCTCCGGGCTGGACCAGTAAAACTTGAAGAATTGAGCAAGAATGGACAGAAGGAAGCTTTGCTCAAATACAGACAGTCAACCTTGAATAGTGGACTCAACTTCAAAGATGTCTTAAAGGAAAAGGCAGATCTTGGTAAATAGAGCATCCTTTCCTAAATATGTTGATGGGAGGTGGTGGTGATTTGTATGTTTGTGGGGTCTAATTTTTTTTAAGGGACTGTGCAGTAAGATGTGAGGTCTCCAACTGTCACACTGGGACACGTGTATTTCCCAAGGTCTGAATATTGATCCTGAACAGAAATGGATAAAAGAACACCTTGCTGATAACGTATCCTACTGTGTCCAATTGTGTCCCTCCTATAGAGGCCTCCGAGATAAGAAATCTTAGATTATAAATTGGGGGTGGGGGGGAATTTTGGAGATCACCTATAGTAGTACAAGGGTTTTTAACTTTTGTGCCTTAGGAAACCTTTGGCAGTCTAATGATACCTATGGACCTTTTCTCAGAATAATGTTGTGTGTGGTTTTTTAATTCATAATTGAATTAAGTGGTAAATTTCTGTTAGGGGTTAATGAAAATAAAGATAAAACTTTTTTTTCTATCCAGGGTCACAGACCTCCTAAAATATATCTCTATACATATCCATATTCATATCCAAATCTATCGATAGACCTTTTTGGTGTCTACAGACTTTAGATTAAAAGCCTCCGATCTAGTCTTTACCAGAAGGTTCTATAACTTTTCTAATCTCATGCAGCTAGTGAGTAGACAAGACAGAATTTAAACTTAGTTCCATTGATTTAGAGCTTGGAAGTTGAATGATCACCTCAGGGTCACATAGCAAATGCATGGAAGAAATGGGACCTGACTCCAAATCTTCCTAACTCCAAGGCTGGAGTTACCTACGCTTTTTAATGCATTATATTCATAATCCTTCAGTGTTAATAATAATCTCCATTCTCTGAAGAGATGCCTTCTTCATTCAGAACTTGTTTTTCCAGTTCTTTGCAATTACGTGTATTATTGCAAACCTTTTTAGATTTGATTTTATTTGACATTTTATATTTGATTCTTCTTTGTGTTGAGTGGTCCACTGTCTGCTGGAAGGCACTGAAGTCTTCATCTTTCAGGTATATGGAAAGTCCAACATATTCACAAATTTGTATACATACTGGTATGGGACATTATTAAACTGGTATTTTTCCTTCCAAAGTTACAGAGTGGTTGTCTCTTGACTGGGCATCCCTCTATTTTGATTTTTAACTTTAAAACTGCCAAGGATATTATGGCCCATTATCCTTCTCACATTGGGTGACTTGTGAATTAGACTGTGATTTTGACTCAACAGTGCAGTTTCACTACCATTGTTCTGTGTTTCCCTTAAAGCTAAAAATCTTTTTTATTTTTTTGGTTACTTTTTTTTCCTTTTTCCTGTGTGATGGAATATTCTGTTACTAACAAACAGAGCAGCAGGAAGCCCCTGGGAGACAGGAGGATATGTAGCTGGTACTTCATAAGGAAGCCGATGCATTTTTATACCATTGTTGATTCTTAATCGAGGTATTATGAATGGAAACAAACAAAAAAAATCAACCCTTCAACTGAAGCAGATAGTTTAGTGTTTTTATTCTTTAATTTTCATTTTTTTTTTAAAAAAATTCATTTCTTTGCTATTTGGAACATTTTCCAAAGAGCCATGCCTAGCTATTTAAAATGTCTTACTCTTTTGATTTAGGGCACTTTTGAACATAAGAGCAGGAGCTTAATCAATGTTTCTTTAGGAATTTGGACTCTGGATTAGCCTAGAATATCTCCATTTGACCTGACCTACAGTTTAGTCCAAAGAAAGATAAAACAAAGACCAGAAAAGCTGGTTAGGAATCTGTCTTCCAGTGGGTGGCAAGTCACTATAACTCAAAACTAATTATTTTTTAGCAGAATGTCCTTTCAGGATAGAATTCGGAGACTTGAAATTCCACTCAGTTGGTAGAGCTGTGGGGAATTCAAGACATCAGTTTTGTAATTGGAATGCACACTGTGTTGTAATAATGTGTAAAGAGAAACAAAACCTTTCCTTAATGTAATGAGTTTCCTTTTATCTCTCTGATCTGTGGTTTACAAGTCTACATTGTCTGGATTTCTATGGAGGAGAGCACTGGTGTCATCTGCTGGTCACCTAGTCCTGGCCCCAGACCTTTAGAAAGCTAGTCTAGCTATTTTTTCCCTTTCCTGGGTGAAACTTCAAATTATTTGTTGTCTGCTCTTTTCTTGGCATGCAATGATTTTCTTATCAACTTTTCTCCTGGCCTCTCTGAAAACATCTCTGATCCCACATTGTTAATGGCACTTCATATACTTACTAGGTCTTTCCTTGGTGGACCCTTTCTAACTCCCCATTGTTCTTACCAAAGAGAGGAGTTGAACTGTGTATGATTACTTAAGACCCTTTCTTTTTCCTTCTGCCAGAAGGAAGTAAAATGGAAACTTCTCACCTTTTCTGGGGATAGAGGAAAACCCCAGAGTGTTTTCTTTAATTACTAAATCATTTCGTCCTGATTAAAAAAAATAAATAAATGAATCCATTGCCCTTTAAGGAATGGATTTCTTTTAAGGCATCCAAGTCTAATTAAAGAACCCAGGTTGTTCACTTAGGTAGAACAAGTTCCCTTTAATCCTAGTGCCTCACTTCTTGTGTCTTTCTGAATAGGAAAAACAAGAGGGTTCTTACAAATGTCTCTGCCAACCAGTTTCTACTCCGCAAAGAGTAGCTCCCATTGACTGTTCTCATTCAGATGACAACAGGTATCCTTCTCACCTGCTCCCTCCTTCCTACCATTCCTTTTGGATAATAGTTGCCTGGGTATGTGTTGGAATGTTTTAAACCTCTGGAGTTTTCATTCAAAATCCTATCATGACTGGTGAAGAGAACGGAGCCAAACACTGAGCCCGGCTCTTTAGAGAGCAAGAGCCTAGGTCTCCCTTATCCCTTTGCTGCCTCTTTTTGCTTCTTTTTCCCAGAGTCCAGAACAGAATCAGACTGAGATTTGACTTGGTGAGTTGCCTTTTCTTCCCTCCTTTCTGACTCTTTCATTCAGAGTTTAAAAAAAATAAAGAAAAATAACAATATGTAAAAATAGAATGGCTGAGGAATGTATTATTCATAAGCGTAATGAATACAAGAACCTGTTTTTCTAGAAGAATCGGGCTGATTAAATCGTTCACTACACAGGCCTCGAAGTTATTTATTTTCGTCGTTAGAATTACAGTGCTTAGCTTTTGTAATAAAGTGGACTTGATACCCATATTTGGTAGGGTAGTGGGAAATTGGCGAATGAGGAACTTTTTTTCATTTTCCAAAATTTTAGCAACTAAACTGTTAAACATAGAAAACTTGCATTTTTATACTCTTTCGGCTGGAGTTTGAAAATAAATTCAAATTATTTTCTATGATACTGCTCCTTACAGAGCACCTTTAACTGAGGTCTGAGAGCTTCAGTGTAAGCTTTATTGGCCTATAAATATGTCATTATAGTTGGACTACATTTATATGCTTTGGATTGTTGTTTAAGCCAAGAAAATATGTCTCTACAGGTTGACTTTTTATTGAAACCCTTTGAGGCATACAAGAGAATGTATTTTAGGCTAAGGTTATTAAAACAGCATTTTCATTTTTTTCTAGCAGACTCATTGTCAATTATGCTGCCACAAACTGTCTGTGGATAGGCAGTTATGGATGGTTTCATCTCTAAATGTGTCTTTAGAAAGAGAAATAAAAGATAGAAGAGTCTGATCTGAAATTGAGAAAAGAGGACCAAGATGGTGGCAGTGGGTGTGGGCACGACTAAATTTAGTCTTAGGGAGGGATTCTCTGGGTTAAGTTTCTATTTCTAAGGCTTGCTCAGCTTAGTTGAGAAGGAAGGAAGGAAAGAAAGAAGGACAAAAGGAAGGAAAAACAAAGATAGATGTACTCTGATTTTTCATATCTCTACCCCCCCACCCCGAAGCTACACTAGTGATTGGCACATTCACAAGAGGGTACATCCATACACTCTGACTTTTTACTTCATTGACTTCCTATTGGAATCCAACTTCCCCAAACCCTTTCCTTGAAGTACTTTTTGAATACCTTTAAGGGATAGGAAAATGAACAAATCATGGCTTAGAACTCAGCCAGATGGCTTGTTTCAGCCTCTGTGATAAGCAGTAGATCTGATGTGGACAAATAAATGAGAAGATCCCACTATGGGGGCCCCTTTCTCAACGGTGGGGAGATACAACAAGACTTTGGGGTCTGCTCATTGAAATAGTTATCATAGATCACTATTATTTAGTATGTCCTCTCTAAGTTTTTAATCTATTTTTTTTTAGCCTTAAACCACCAGGAATTCTCAACTGTGATTCATGAACTTAAAAAATTTGATAATTATATTTAATTATAATTGGTTTTCTTTGTAATATTCTATTTTTTATTTTATGCATTTAAAGAACATTATTCTGAGAAAGGTCCATAGGCTTCACCTGACTGCCAGAAGATAAGGATCCAAAAAAACCATTAAATCCACTTTAACTATAGCCCTCATTGGGTGATCTCCACATTTGAAAAGAGATCTGTTGTAATAAAGAAACCTGAATTTGATATTAATATCTCATCACTTTGGTTCCTGTTTATTTTTAATAGCCTTACTTAGCATACTTTCACAATCTGGATGTTCTTGAGAATGTGGGTAGGGCTCATCTACTAAAATTTTTGATGCTAGTAGTTTCCTACCCCCCACCCCTGAAATATTCACCATGAAGTTATTATATCTGTCAGAAATACTAGTGTGGTAATTTTCTATGTGAAAATAAGCTTAAGTTTCTTTCTTTTGTGCCAACATTTTCTTGGTTCCCCCTGGGCCATCATTTATGGGTTCCATCAATAGCATTTCTAGTACAGATTTGTTTGGGCGTTGCTAAATTTATATGGATTTCATGGAAAACTGTAACATCATTCCTACCCTGAAAATTGACTCAGTGCTTCAAATACTTATAAAAATGAGAATTGATTGGGTAACACTTCCCTTCCTGAAGGTGGAGGTGGAGTGAAGCATGATGTCAGTTTCCTTATTTTTCTTCTCTTACTTATCATGATCAGAAAATATTTGCCTTTTGTCTTTATCTTGTTGATGTGACTGTGGGTCTATAGCACAGGTACTTAACCTGGGATCCATGAACTTAAAAAACAATTTTTTTTCTATAATTGTATTTCTGCAGAATTGATTTCCTTTGAAATTCTATGTATTTTCTTTTAGCATTTAAAAACATTCTTCTGAAAGGGCCTATTGATTTTTTTTTTAGCAAAAGAAGGCCATGACACCAAAAAAGTTAAGAACCCCTGTTTTATAGAATCATCTTCAGATGATAATTGTGTTCATTCAGACAATGGATAATACATTTATAATTCATAGGACTCTTGATTTTCAGGAGGGTTTTTGCACACTGATATTGGACGAAATTAATCATTCTTAATCTCCTTAGTATTGACCCTATTTCCTCCAAATAGCTTGTTCATTTTTTAGAGCACTTTGATTTGTCTGCTTTACCCCAAATAGGCATTTTCCAAAATGTCAAAGATCATCCGTTCAGTGGGGAGTTGGGCTGTATATTTTGGGCTTGCGATGGGTGTTCTTTTCCTCTTTCCTTTCTATAAATATGAGTCCTGAGGACAGGCTACCTCTGAAAAAAACAGCTTTGATTCAGAAAGGTTTCATAAAATGCCCTTATGTTCATCAGGTACTAAGTAAATGTTGTTGCTATTGGGTCTGTGTTCTCTTCCATTGCCTTTTTCTCTCTGTGGGAAAAGTCTTGGAGAAGTGGGATCAGGATAAAGAAAGAATTCCTTCTATCTCTGCAGAGTGGTGTTTTCTTTCCAACTATAGATATAGGGACACTAAGAGGTTAAGTGATTTGTCCAAGATCACATAGCTTATGTATGTATGTATGTATGTGTGTATGTATGTATTGTGTGTGTGTGTGTGTGTGTGCATATGTCCTCCCAAGGTGGGACTTGAACCCTAGTCTTCTTGACTCAAAGGCTAGTTCTCTCTCCACTCTGCTGTACTATCCCATGCTTAAAGATGCCCGGGACCCACTTCCCCTTTTCCTCTTCCTCCTCCACTTTGACTTCTTTTTAAGTCCTATCTAAAATCCCACTTTCTAAGGAAGCCTTTCCCCCATCCCTCCCTCTAATTCCAGAGTTAACCATCTCCTAGGTATCCCTATCTGGGGCTTGCTTGTCTGTGTTTGTTGTCTATAGTTCTCCTGCCCTCACTTAGATTGTAAGCTCCTGGAGGGGTGCTTAATCAATTTTTATTGATGCTTGATTAATTGCTTCTCAGTTCTAGCCCTGGGGATGCTTCCATCTAATTTTTCAGAGATAACATTGTCTTCATGTCTCCCTTGCTTAGCACAATGGCTGATACCGTAAATGTTAGTGATTTAAATTGCTGTTTGATTGGATGATTGTTGAGAAGCCTCTGGTGAATTGCCTTCGGGTAGGAGATAATGCTATCATGCTAGAGGTAGGGGTGGAAGGTATTCTCTATGGTGATCCTCCCCCAGCCCCATTTGACAGAAATGGAGGCCCGAGTGGCTTTCCCAAGGTCATTGAACTAGTTAGAAACAGAATGAGGCCTCAAACTCAGCTCTTCTGACATCCAGTACTCTGATCTATCTTACTACTTTATGCTGGCACGTTCTGAGTCCTGCCCCAATCGAATCCCAATACACTTTTCCAGTTTCTTTATTCTTGAACCTCTCTTCTAATCATCCTGAACTATTCTCCCCACCAAGCCTTTAATAATTTCTAGAATGCCCATTTTATTGTCCTTTGCCTTTCTCCATCTTCCTGTTTGTACTGGGCTGGTGACATGCTACTTCTTCCACAAAGACTTCCTAGACTGCTTGAATCCACAGGGACCTCTCCTTCCCTGCGCTCTATATAAACTCATAGCATCGGAGCGAGTTTACTGATACCTGTGGCTCCCAAGGGTAGCTGGGTGGCACAATGGATAGAACACTAGCCCTGGAGTCAGGAAAACCTGAGTTCAAATTTGGCCTCAACTGTCTAGACCTCCTGCCTTTACTACTTGGCCATCACTGTCTCTCTTGGCCTCTCTTTAAAAAAAATGTAACACTTGAACAACTACAACCTTAAGCAAATTGCACATGCATATATGCGCGTATCAATGGATGGATATATGTATTTATTCATACATATACACGAAGATGTGTATCATACATGTACATGATGGGCATATATGTTTATATACATACATAAACTGAATTTTTATATATGCATATAAATTATATATATAAATATGCAATGGTTTATGTAATAAATATGTATATAAATATGCATGTTTTTATCTAGCCATCTATATATACAAATATATGTGGATATATGGTTAGAATTGAAGGAACATGAGAGGTCTTATGATCCATCCCTCTCATTTTATAGATGAGGAAACCAAGGCCCCAAACAATCATAATTATGTTTAAAGAGCTAATATATAGTCCAGATCTTTTAACCCCTAATCCAGTGACCTGCCTCAGTATCCTCATGTGTAAAAATGAGCTGGAGAAGGACTGAAATGACTGGCTGACAATAAGTGGCTCCCAACATTCTCTCGTATGATGTCCCTTTTTTCATGTCCAAAAACCTTTTAGAGTCTCACATGATCGTGGTTGCATTTTTAGTATCCATTGACTTAAAAATATTTAACTACCTAAAAATAAAAAGCTACTGTGATTTCAGTCATGTTTTAAAATTAATTTGTACCAGTCCCAACAGCATTGACACACATTTGAAAACTAGTCATCTAAGCCTGCCTGTTGCTTTGAAGCTAAATTAAGATAAAGAAGACGGTGTTTGGTCGATTCCTATGGATTCAAGGTCCCCTTACAATAGCACCAGGGTCCTTCACAAGCTGTTTTAGTCTAAGCCCTTTATGACCTGATAGGTACTTAGGGACCAGATTAAACTTGCTTGGAAGCTTGTTGTTCCCATGTTAGTCGTGTGTGTGCCAATTTTGGGTTTTTAGGAATTCAGTTGGCATCTGTGCGCAGGCCTGTTTTTAAATTGGGACATAGCTATTTTGGACCTGGTTGATTTTACAGTGATGCTACCCAAAGGATTGTGGAGAGAGTAGGCTGGCATTTCCTTTGTCCAAGAAGGGCCGGCGATGATGCTCACCTTGGGCCCTCACACCCAAGCTTTCTCTCTCCCCACCTTTGATAACACCAGAGATTTAAAATGATGGCCACACATGTAAGCTTTCCTTCCAATGAATCAAATCTGCTATTTCATATTAGCATCATTAAAACCATTGGACAAAATCTGATTGGTCATATACAGAGAAAGACAGCATGCTCTGAAACTTCCTTAGGAAAGTCAAGTCAACAGCCAGGTCATTTAAAGGTGACTAAGTTTCAAAGTACATTACTAACCTTATCATATTTAAGATTTTGCTGCCCCTGTTTTCAGGTGTTTATTTGATTTTCTTGGGTGAGAATGAGCCTTCCTAAGCCTGCAAGCCATCTGTCCCCAGTCTCTTGTCCCCCCTCCCTTTCTGGTCCCTCAGAAATCATGGTGGATGTGTGCTTGACCGGGAATGGTTTGGGCCATCAGATGGGCAGCTTTTGCTTTTTGGTGACGAGTGACCAGTTTCTCAGCCTAGAACTTAGTCTGGTTCCAGATGGTAGTGGTCTGGGTGTGCATAGCAGACCCTGCTTCCTTTTAGGGTCTTCGGCCTCCTGGTTTCCTTCAAGTCTCCTCTCATATGCCACTTTTCCCATTGCCCCAATGCATGTCATGCCTTCCCTTCTGAGACTGTCTTTCATCTACTCTATTTAACTTAATAACCCAATTATTTAGATATAGGATCCCCCACTTGATTGGGAGTTCCTTGAAGACATTAACTGATATTGTCCTTCTTTATAATTTATAATATAGTAGGCGCTTCATAAATATTTTTGGTTGGTTGCTTCATTGTATTTTAGGAATGAGCATTGCTGTGGTGATAGTCTATCTCTCCTTTTCCTGAACAACAATTCTTAGATTTAAGCGGAGAGACATGGTGCTGAAGGGATTTAGACCAGGAGAGGAACCACTGAGGTTTTCTTCTCTGAGGGTTCATTGAATCGAATGGCATCCTTTGATTTTACAGAAGATGAAATTGAGGCTCAGACAGGGCCTCTCTGATGGGCTTGACCAAGGTCACAACGCTAGTTAGTGGCAAAGATGGCAATAGAGCTCTGATCTGATTCTTAGTCCCATGCTGAGTGGGACAGAAGCAAACTCCTATCACTTCCTCAAAGTTTCCTTTTTATGGGGAAAGATTCCATTGAATTTTAAATGTGGCCTAGTAGAAAGAGCCTTGAAGTTCTGGAACTAGAGGCTCTGGGTTCCAGTCCTGCCTGTGTGAGCCAGTCACTTCACTACCCTTGGTCTCAGTTGTCTCAGCTCTGCAATGAGGGGGAGTGGATGGCATTCACCGGTCTCAAAGAGGGAGGGGGGGTCCCTTCTGGGTCTCACTGTCACCTTCACTCAATCTACTATCTTTACTACTTGGACATCACTGTCTCTCTTGGCCTCTTTTTTTTAATTTAATTTTTTTTTTTGGTTTTTGCAAGGGGTTAAGTGACTTGCCCAAGGTGTTTGAGGTCAGATTTGAACTCAGGTCCTCCTGACTCCAGGGCTGCTGCTCTCTTGACTGTACCGCCCAGCTGCTCCTTTCTTGGCCTCTCTTTAAAGAAACTGTAACACTTGAACAACCACAATCCTAAGCAAACTACACATAACTGAATGTGTGTGTGTGTCACACATGTATATAAATGGGTATGTGTGTTCATATATGCATGCATATGGGCATTATATACTTTTATATTTATATACCTATATACCTATAACAGATATATGTGCATATCTGGTTAAAGTTGAAGGAACATGAGAGGTCTTATGGTCCATCCCTCTCATGTCATAGATGGGGAAACCAAGGTCCCAAATAGTCATACTCATGTTCAAACAGCTAATATATAGCCCAGATCTTGTAGCATCCAATCCAGTATAATTTTCAATCAGCCATGCTATATTTTTTACATAATATCACCCTGGAGTACTATCACTTATAAAATATCTTCCTTTTTCTTAGTCAGCAAGACTTGTAGCTGCATGACCCTGGACAAGTCACTTAATTTCTCTCAGCATCTGTTTTCATAGCCTTAAAATAGGAAGAAGAAGAATACTGGTAACTCCCTTCCAGGGTTGTTCAAGTTTTATTAGTTTAATAAGTATTGGCTGAATTGAGTTGAATTTTTGGCCATGATGATTATCCTCCTAAAATTATACTCATTTGAGTTTGTAATTTTTTTTCAGATAGGAAAGGATATGGGTCGTGATAAAATGTTGCTTCTTGCTTTGTCTATCTTACCTCCATGGCCAGATTATGTCACAGAGTTTAAGGGTTGAAATTCCCTTAGATGAGTTCAAGAATAACCAGATTTTTTTTTTCAATTTTAACACCCAAACTACCTTCAATTTGGAAGCTCCTGCCGAGGGTCTGCCATGTAAACTTGACTGCACACTTCTTCTCTGAAAGCATCTGGGGCCATCCATGGGAAGAAGTTCCATTTCAAAATATCTTCCTCTGTTAGGATCATCAATTTAGACTTGGAAAGGACCCCTCAGATCACTCAGTGAAGTCCCCTCATTTTATACAACTTATCTGAGTGACTTGCCCAAGGTCACACTGAGAGGAAATAACAGATCCAGAATCTTCCCCCAGGTAGTATTCCTTCATCCCCAAAGCTACTTTTACTGACC
The DNA here is from genome assembly GCF_037893015.1 of Macrotis lagotis. Classification (NCBI taxonomy): domain Eukaryota; kingdom Metazoa; phylum Chordata; class Mammalia; order Peramelemorphia; family Peramelidae; genus Macrotis; species Macrotis lagotis. The sequence goes on from NC_133661.1 coordinate 23,074,330, forward strand.
TAAACTATCTTTTCAAGTTTGTTGAATTTTTTTTGGCCTATCTCCTAGAAGTCTTACATAGAAAGAACTTTTTTGGAGTTAGAACATCTGGGCAGTTAGGTGGTACAGTGAATAGAGCACCAAGTCTGGTGACAGGAAGAGAAGACCTGGGTTCAAATCCTGCCTCAGACACTTACTAGTTGTGTGACCCTGGAAAGTTATTTGACTTCTCTCAGTCTCAGTTCATCTGTAAAATTGTGCTAATAATAGCAGCTACCTAGGGTTTTGGTGAAGACTTGAGATAATATATTTAAATGATTTGTAAAATCTTAAATTAATGCATTTTACATATGTGTGTGTGTTAAATAATTATTATGGGGTGTAATTAGAGATGTAAACACTAGTGTTTGAAATTTGCCCCGCCCCCCCCAGTCTTCACAATTCACCGTGATCTAGGCCATTTCTGCCTTCAGACACATTCCTGATTTCCTTATGGGAGGTAGTCTAACCTTAACAGCTTCGACTGTAATAGGCTCTTAGCCAAGTTATTGGATTGACTCACGAGGTCACTGATTGATGTACCCCCTTCTCCCATGACCCAGGCTTACACAGCACACAAGACAGGTCTCTTTCCTGTGGTTGATGATGATGAAATAGAATATGGTCAGAATCTCCATCAAAATTCCTTTCCCCAGGAGCCTCATTTTGTTGGATTTTTCTGATATCTTCTGGTTTTTGTTAGATGTCTCTTTCCCCTAGGAAAACATGTTGCTTTCAAGGACTTGGGTCAAAAACAATACCCAGGATGTCCCGGGATCAGTTCACATTCCATCAAGTCTTTTCTACTCTCTGTATTTATAAGACTACACAGTGAAAACTGGTGCTTAGTATAATGACCTTGAGAACGCAGTCCAACCAAAAAAGTGTCAAATCTGTTCATTATATTTTACTTATTAGAGGGGGTTTTTGAATTGAAACAAAAAGAAGTTTCTAATTAACCATCAGCAAAGCAAGAATACTCATTCCCCTGACCATTCCCGTTAATCGAGATTTGACCGTGTTTCAGTTTTTGTGTGACTGGGAAGACAGATGACCTAATTCACTCATTCACTTTAGTGAGGAAGAAGGGTTTAAAAGAATAAAGATTGCTAAGGAAAGGGGCCACCTATCCACCTTTCAACCCTGGGCTGGCTCCTTCAGGTGGGAAGAGGGACAAGATTTGAATTACATTTTTTGGTCCTCTTGTATCGCCTTCATTTCTCTTTTATAGGTAGTAAACATCAATGTCAGTGTTTACATTTGGCAGTGGGGAAGTGTTCCTAAAAATTTAGATAAATTACATTTTTTATTAATGATTTCCTCTTTTAAGCAACTCAGGAAAGCTTACTACTTCAAGGAACAGTAAAAATGCATTTTGTAAGGAGGCAGCATGATCTGATGGAAAAACTGTAGAGTCAGGGGACCTCAGCTTGAGATCTGTCTCTAACATGTGACCTTGGGCAAGTCTCTTGACATCCCTGGACCTCAGCAGTTTCTTCAGTAAAAGGAGAAGGTTGGACTAAATAATCCCTGAGACCCCTTCCCACTCTGAGATAGTTTTGTAATGTAATGTTACCAAGACTTAATGTTTTTAATTCAATTTCACAAAAATTCATTAAGGTCTGTTTATATGCAAGGCACCACGGGAGGGATAAATAATAGATGATAAATACTAGTTATTATTAAATGATGGATAATAACAATAGCTTCTGTTTATCTAGCTCTATGAGATTTGCAGAGTTATCTCATTTGATTCTCACAACAATCCTACAAGGCTGATTCTATTGTTATCCCCCTTTTCCAGAAGAATAAACTGAGGCATGGAGTGGTTCAGTGATTACTTGGGTTCATGCAGCCAGGAAGTGTCCGAAGCAGGATTTGACCAGATTTTCTTGACTACCAGTCCAACTCTGTATCCATTGCACTGCTTTGTTTAGCTGCTTATCGTGTCCTTGCCCTTTGGGAGGGCTACATTCCAAGGCTGATAAGCCAGTAAAAACATGAATGTGGAATAGTAGATTTGTAGAATTGAAGCATTAAGAAGGGATTGGCCCGGCACAGATGGAAGACGCTGGGAAAGCCAGGCCATTGGAGACAGGGAGAGCTTTTCAGAAGGTGGCATCAGGCTGGGAAGGCAGTCAAGGTCTAGGGAACAGAGGCCATAAGAAAGGAAAACGTTCATGGGCTGTCCAAGTTGATGGACTAGAATATCTGAAGGGGAGGACTAGGAAATTGAGATCAGAAAGGTACATTGGTGCTGAGGGTGGCATTCTGGATGGCATTCTAAGAAATCTGAATCTTGTTGGGCAGACAGTGGAGAACCACTCATGGTTACTGGGGAGAGCAGCATAATCAGAGTAACGTATTGGGAAAAATAATTTATCAGTAGGGTAGAGAGGCTATTGGGAGACCACTTAAGGGGATGTTGTAGAACCCTAGATGAGAGGACTAGGTTAGGGCAGAGGTAGTGGGGAGGGAAAGAGGGGACATTCAAGAGATGGTACAGAGGCAGAGTCCTAAAACTGAGGAGATGCTAGGGATGGAGGAGAAAGGTGGATCACAAAGATGGATGTGACGCATGTCCTTATCGCTGCAAGGACTCCCCTCAATGCACACACATTCACATTCACAGTGAAAGTCCAGTCCTCCTTCCACTCATGTCCACAACTGTCGCCCCCCTCCCACTAATATTCCCACTTTTCCTACGGTCTTGTGGGATCCCAGCCTTGGGCTTAGGGGGGAATGTCTTTCAGCCTGGGTGTACCCCAACAGGCAGAGAGGCAGTGACTGGTGGGAAGGGCAAGTTTTGAAGAAAGGCTTCCACAAGAGGGAAAGCCATTCTGAACTGGGAAGCAAGACTCCAGAAATATGAGTGGTTGGAATCCAAGGCCTGGGTTGTGGAGCCTTGGCCAGGAGGATGGCCACCCCAATGAAGTGTAGTGGCAGCATGGTCCAGTAGGAAAATCATTAACCCTAGAATCAGTGAATTCTGGCTCTGGCATGTATGCTTTGGGCAAATCCCTAGATCTCAGTTTCCTTATTTGTAAAACAAAGGACAGGATTGGACTGAAAGACTTCTGAAGCCCTGGGTGACCTTGGGTCAAGGTAATGAACCTCTTAGGACAGTATTTTTCTTCTTTTTAAAATAAGCTCACTTTTGAATTCCCTTTTGGCCTTTGGAATTTTGTGAACCTAGGATCCTTCCTAACTTACGGCCTATTGATCTCCTAACTATGGAGACCACAAGCGTATGGAAGGGTTTCAAGGCAGTCTTGAGGTGTTTTTCATTTTCCAGTCTTCTCGCTACCTCTCCTGTTGTTAACTCAGATTTTATTTTATTTGTTAGTTATTTGCATGAAATGTAAAGGATTGTCAGATCAAACTTGGATGCATTTTGCATTTGGTGACATTGTGATATTCTTTCCCACCACCTAGGGTAAAAAAGGGCTGTGGGCACAGCCAGGGTGGTAACTGCCACATTCTAGACTTCATTTCTATCAGTTTGTAAAACTTGAGAACCATATAAAATTAGTTCCTTTAAAAAATTTATGACTGAAGATGATTTTTCTAGTGTGAAATCTTTGGGGAAGCAGAGACTCCCTTACTCTTTCTAAAATCCTGGAAGGGCCCATGTGAGACAGACGCTTTGCCTGGGCCTCAGGTTTGAAGTGGGTGAAGGTAAATGAATAGTATCTAAAAAGAGTCCATGAAATGAAAAATAAAGGCGGACCCTTCCATCTGGGTCCCATTGCCTAAGCGATAGGAGCCCAAGTGTGTATGGGAATGGGCTGGTCCAAACATTGAAATATGGATAGCATGCCTCTTTTAAGATGCTTGTTAATGATTTTATGAGCACGTTGGTAGTCAGAGCATTACATGTGGTTTGAGAAATGGGCCTGGATATGCTTGGCAGGCAATATTATTCCGGCAGAGTACGAAAGGCCATCTTTTTTTGACTGTTTGACTTCGTTATGCTGTGAAAGAGAAAGATAATTCAGCCGAACATTGCACTGTGGACTAGAGACACTGCATTTCAGAATACAAATATTACTGAAGGTAAATGAATCATTAAAAGAGAACAGTGGCATAAAATATCTGAAGAATGAACTTCTTGGAATCTCATCTAGAATAATTTTCCTCATTCATGGACTGTCCTTTAATCCAGATACTAATAATATCAGTTCTGTGTTTAAGATACCAAAAAAGCATTTCTATGGACACAGTACAAATGATTGGTAATTGTGTCTTACAGGGCTATAAATACATAGAGGGGATTTGGTGATATCATAATAAACCCCGAGCAGAACTAGAGTGGTTTCTAATGTTACCAGAACCTTGAGAAATATTTACAGCCTTGTTCACAGTACTACAGTTTTAGGGCCCTATTCTTTTGGTGAGACGTGCTTCTCATTTCCAATAGAGCCAAGTGGGAGTTAGGCATGTCTATCTAGGGGAGACTAGCCCCTCCGTCTGTATAATGCATGAATCTCCTAACAAATTCAAAATACAATTAAAGAGAAAGAAAAGGTTCCCCTCTTGTCCTTCCTTCAGCATCTTCATATCCTGTTTCCTCCCTTTGAAGGATGTTTCTAAAAGGGACAAGATGCAGTTGATGATCAGGTCACTTTCCTCTCTATTTTGGCCATAAATGGGCTGTTATTTTTTTTTTAATGCTATTTTTGATTGGGGGTGGTGGTGGATGAATCTGTTGTCATGATAGCCCATTGTTTCCATAGCCCCACCTCCCGCCTTCTTTGATAGAAGATGAAGAAATTTAAAGGCATGTAGGCAGCTGGGCCTTGATTCATAGAGAGGAAGACTCCTTTTCAACCGAGTGAGACCAAATCTATTCCAGTTAAGGTGTTAGCCCTTGTAATAATCTTACCCAAGTACTCACTTGGGGATATTGTGACTGGCTAGAGAGCTAGTGTTGGGTAGTCTAATATCAACCCAGCAGATGGTTTTAAGAAGAGTTTCAAGGTACAATAAGGAGAGCACTGACTTTGGAGTCAAAAGATCTGATTCCAGGGGTGGCTAGGTGGTGCATGCAGTGGATACAGCACCGGCCCTGGAGTCAGGATGACCCAAGTTCAAATCCAACCTCAGACACTTAATAAATACTTAGCTGTGTGACCTTGGACAAGTCACTTTACCCCATTGCCTTGCCAAAAAAGCAAAGACAAGAAAAGAAAAGATCTGATTCAAATTTTGTAAGTGATAACTTAATCCCTTTGCAACTTTGGGCTAACTATCTCTCTTCTCTAGGCCTCCATTTCCTCATCTGAAATTGGATGGGAAAACCTTTGAGATCCCCTCCAACTCTAGAACCTTATTCTCTCATTCTATAAGACAAGGACTAATCCCCAAAATGTAGAGGCCCATTGGCACCTCCATCATGTTCTTGACCACCATGTTCCATGTTCAATGCTTTCAGACAACTTTCCTCATGTAGTGGATAGAACATTCTAGAAGTCAGGAAGACTTGAATTCTATTGCCACCTCAGATCCTTTCCGGCTGTGTGACCTTGAGTAGGTTAATCCATTTTTCTCAGCCTCAATTCATAATCTCTAAAATTATAATAGCACTTGCCTCCCTGGATAGACTTGAGGAAAAAATATTGGTGAATTTTCTTGGCTACAAAAATGCCACTGTTGTTGCTGTTGTTTGGTTGTTAAACTCCAACTTTGCCATCTCTTCTAGATATTGGAAAAAAATCGATCCATAAAGAGATTGAGCGCTAAACCTTTCCGTTATTAGTGGCTAGCTGTAACCAGTCACAGTCCCAATGACTGCCCTCAGTCTAGAATGTTTTTTATACATTATTTGTCTTTAAAATCTTATTTGGATGATAGTTAATATATTTTGAGTGGCTGAGGTCAAATAAAAATTCCAGTTTTGAGGGTGAAGGGGGGCAGAGCTAGATCCCGTCCTGACTGGGGGGACATGGTGAGACCTAGAGGGGGTCCCAGAACTCTTAAGAAGGAGGATTTCACAGGTCTTTGTCATGCCCTGCCAGTGTTCCTTAGGACATTTAGCAGAATAGAGCTTCAAGAAGCATCGAAGTCACATTCTGCTCAAATGTACCATCTAAAAATAGTTTCATCTGCAGTGTGAACACAGTTTCATATTTATACTAGCATCTGGCCTAAGGAATTGAATACTTCGTTCTTTGAATAGCTCCACTCCAACTCTCGAATACTTGGTGACTAGAAAATCTCACCACAGTCAAACACCTTGTTTACATAAGCATATTTAAATGCAAACAAGCCCGCTTGAAGATGCAGAGAAAAAAAATATATTATTTTGAATTGGGGTGGTGCTTTGGGGTGAATTTTTTTCCTTTTTTTCCCTTTTTTTTTGGAGAGAAGGAGGAGGGAGAAATATTATAAAACATCAGAGCTTAATAGAAGATTTCTGGGACACCCACTCTCTTTTCATTCTCTCTTTGCCTAGATTTGGCTCACAGAGGAGTCAGTGGTTTGCCCAAACTAGGGGGTCGGTCTATACAGCCCATGGAAATCAGCCACAGTGAAGGACTTGAGAGGCAGTGCCAAAGTACAAGGATAATAGAAATCTAAGGAGAGAGGTTCTTGGCTCCCCCAGCCACCCACTGCCCTGGGCCCAGAAATCATTGGCCAGTGAGCACTGGATGGACCTTTGCTGGGCAGAGGGGATCCTAAGGGTTAGTCCCCATGAAGAAACATGTGAAAGTAATGTACTCTACAGGTAAACATTACAGATGGATGGCTAATGATTAGCTCTTAGCAGTTCAAAGGGGCAGAACATTTTTAATAGTTTTATGACCCTTGCCCAGACTTTATTCAAGGGAGATGGTAGATGTAAAATTCACATTTCAGGTCTACAGCTCCTCTGAACATCTTTGGAATGTGCTGGTTTTATATGTGCAGAGGCAGACAATATGACATGTGGAGTTGTCATGGACCAATCATTTAATCTTTCTAAGCCTCAGTTTGTTCACCTATAACATAGGGGCATTGAACTAAAAAGTCTCTAAGGTATTTTCTATTTCCAAATTTTGTTGGTATAAGAGGCAATATGGTAGAGTAAGTAGAGTCAACCTTCAAATCAAATAGACCTGGGTTCAAATTCTGCCTCTGACACCTACTGAGGGGTGTGACACTAGATGGGTCCAAGCCCTCAGTGGTCTTTATAAGACTATAAATTGCAGAAAGGGTGGCACCTTGCATGGATAGAGACAGTTGGTCATCTGGGAATTCTCTCTACCAATAAAGTCACAGATCTAGTGGCTATTTGTCTATATTTATATTTACAAGTGTTTACATGAGTACTAGAATGTGTTATAGTTGTATGAAATGTGTGCACGATGCAGATTCTTGTACATGCATGTGATACATGTAGCTATAGATTGGTATGTTTATTTGTACATATACATGATAGGTATATGTCCTATGAAAATTTAAAGCTTACCTGGGTTCACCAAGGCCATGGAAGGCCCTTCTAAGCTTAATACCATTTGAATTTTGACCTTTCCCAAATAGCCTCACTAAGCTCTGAGAGTTTCCTCTCCTTGAAGTTGATTCTTAAGTGCCTTGTATTCATTCATTCATTCATTCATTCATTCATTCATTTATTGCCACAACCAGTTCATAAAACTGCCCACCAAGGTGTGGAGTGGTTAGGAAGGTCCTACATCATCAGAGAGAATGCCCATACTGAACCATCTCTGACTTTTGAAATATTCATAAGGAAGTCCCACTAAGAAAGTCTATCAAGTTGGAATTGTTGCCAAGATTGGAAACCCAGGCCATTGGAGTAACTGAGTCTTCTCTGACTTACTTCTTCAGTTTTTCCCAGGCAGTTCAGGAAACTTGGGGAAGAAGGTTGACTTTTTCATATCCAAGTTCCCGGTGGTGTATTGCAGCCATCACATTGTACTCTTAACGTACTCTGTGAGAATACTTTATTAGGGAATAACTTGGGGGGGGGGTCAGTTTTGGATCATATTTCAATATCTCAATTATTTCCCATCTCCACTCTTGGATTTTCTAGATTTAAGTCAGTTCAAGTCCCATCTTTTCTGTGAAGCTTTCCCTAGCCTGGTCCATAGTGGTGTCCACCTCCACTCTCTAGAGTCCCTCCTCTATAACATTCCTGTTGTATTTCAATGGAGTTATTTCTTGAGACAACAGCTGAAAACCTATAATGATTAGCAACTTTCTTCATCTTCCTTCTAGAAATTCCTGTAACATCTATTGTTGAATCCCAGGTCTAGAGCTCCACAGAAAAGTTTAATCTTTCTTCTTCATGAACTTTTCATATGCTTGAGGATGAAGACCAGATATCCCTTTCTTCCTCTCCTCCTCCTCTCTCCTCTCTTCATTCCCTTTATTCCCTCTCTCTCTCTTAGACGAGTGACCCAGTTCTTTCAGTTAGTCTCCATGGGGTGTGATTTCCAGATGCTTCACCATCTTCAAAGCCCTCTTCTGGATATGCCCTCCTTTGTCCCAATCTTAAGAATCTGAATTCGACTGATGATTAAGTTAGTCCTGCCCAAACACTGTAGTGTGATCCCTGAAGAATTTATGTTTCTCCCATTGCCCACGAAAAATTTGTCAACAGAATGCCATCAAAAAGCATCACATTTCCATGCTATGGCTCCTATAAGTATCATGCTTTTTCTTTTGGGTTAATGGAAAGCACCCAGATCTTAGACCAGGTTCAAATTCTGGTGGTACAACTATTCACTGTATGTTCTTGGCCAGGTCACATCATCTCTTGAGTCTGTTACTCCTCTGTAAAATGGGCCAGTAGTGTCGGCATCACCTGGGTTATAGGATTATTGTGAAGAAAATATTTTGTAGATTTAAAATACTACAGAAATATAAGTTAATATTTTTTAGCATAAATGGTTAAGAAATCCACATATAATATGAAGGGCAACTTCCCCCCACCCCCCTGCAAAAAGCCCACTACTGCCAAAAAAGAAAGAAAAAAATGCAACTTATTTGTGATATGATGACCTTGATTTTTTTTTCTCCAAAGAAATCATGGGCAGGTTTTCTGCCTTGCTCATTTACAGATGTAACAATAGACTGTGTGGGCATTGGTCTGAATTAGGGCAATGCCCCCAGCCAATGAGAAGGGGCATCAATTTCATGCCAATTCTCTTTGGACCTATGAGAAACAGCGCTTTAATATCTGGCCCCCCCTGCCCCCCAAAAGGTTTCTATTTTTAGATTTTGTGTGGCTTTCTAAAGTCTTTAGCCAAAGTGAATAGAACAATCATAAATTGGTTTCACATTTCTGCCCATAGAATTGTTTGTTTAGCATTTTCTTTAAAACAAGAGACCTTCCATACCCATGAAAAGCCTGGATTTTGATTACCTATGAGATTTGAAATGATTTCTAATCTTGCCACAACTGTCATCTTCTGCTGTATATATGAAATGTTTCATTTTCAAAGAGACTGTCAGGCTATTTAGTAGATGGTTGTCCCACCCCCACACCCCTCCTCCTTTTTTTTTTTAATAAAATGCTTTGCTTTCTACTTTCTAAGAAAACAGTAGCATTCATTTTCATCTTTGCAGATAAAAATTGCAGTAACTCTTCCGAGGCTTGTCTTTTCAGGGAGCCTCTGCTTCAGCTGCTTATAAGATGTATCCATAATCCAAGGTATGGTAGATACTTAAATGTTAATTGACTTGAAAAAAAAATTAATTCCTCTAATACGCCAAATGATGTCTTCTTTGCTGGTTGGGTTTGATTTCCAGTGTACTAGGAGCACCCCCAAGAAGATGTTTTTTTTAAACAGATATAGATGAGAGGGAGGTGTGGAATGGGAACCCCCTCCAGTCACTTTTGTCAGCCAATGCCCTTGCCCAGGTCCAAGTGAAGAAAATGACTGAAAATTCTCTTCTTGGATGACCTAGGGAGACATTTTCTTTTCTGATAAAGACATAAATAGACATTCGAGGTAGTTGGTGAAGATTAGATTGGCCAAAAGCGGGGAAGATTGGAGCCCGACTAGCCCATCTAGATCCTGAAATCTAGTTCTCACAAGTACGTTCTCCATAGGGGAGTATTGCATAGGAGACAGCAGTTTGGAACATGAAGAATACAACTATGCGGCGGTGTCTTTGTCAGGGTTAGCGAATCTGCTTCAGGTTGTTTGCAGAACGGAGCATGCAGCCCTTGATCCTTTCGTTCACATGAATAAACAATTAGGTTAACAAGTCTTTATATGAAAAAAGAAGATTTAGATAGTAGAAGTGCAAATGGATTTGTGATATTAACCAGAAAATATTGTATGAATGAAACTCAGTCTGTAATTTAGTCTATCTTCTATAACCCACCCAACACATACATATCTGTTTATACATATATATACCACATATGCATATTTTGTACTTATGTTTACACATGTAAACACATATTTACACACATACCTGTATATATTTACACATATAAACACAGTCTATATTATTCCCATCTGATAAGGTTGAACTGGTTCTGAGTTTTAAGAGAATGATTTGATGGCCCCTGACTTGACCAGACTTTGATAGAGTTAGAGCCTTAAAGATAGCTTGAATTTTTCTCTCCTTTAAGTGATTTTCTCTTGTATGTTCAGATTCCTGACTAAGGTAGACTCATAATCCACAACAATTCGAAGGAACTGTAGGAAATCTCCCAAGTCATAAAGTCATAGATTTTTCAGAGTTGGGACCAGTAAATCTAGGTCCTTTGTTTTCCAGATGATGAAAATCAGGAAGAAAGAAGAAAAGTCATTTTCACAAGGTTACGCACTTACATAAGAGACAGAGCTGGGATTCAAGCCTCGGTCTCTTGACTCTCAGACCAATACTTTTTTCTACTACTTGCTCTCTTTCACCAAATAATGGGAAGTTATGCATAGATAGAATGATCTTTATTTGAAGCAGTATGGAGTGAAGTTATCAAACTATAAATCATAAAACCTCTTAATTTCAGAATGACAAAAATTGTTGTTGATCCAGAGGGTAATGGGAAGATGAATAGTAGATATCAGGCTCCTATAGCATTTTACTAATGACAACGTGCATCTAAGGAGTAACAGGAAAAGGTATCGTTGAGGAAATGGATGACTGGAAGAAATAGTGACGCATTCATAAAAGGAGAGTATCGGTGACAGATACATAACCCAAGTGTTGTGTTTTGGTATCCATATATTGATTAAAGACTGAGAAGAAGGTCTCCAGCAGCTAGGGAGACCCTCTGGAGATCCATAAATTGAGAAGACCTAAATGACTAGATCTATGCTATTGGAGAGGGTCTCCATATTAATGAAATATTATGAATGATGTATAATACAGACCTAAAACTGATTAATGAATGACAACTTATCAAGCAACTTATTAATATTGTAGGGGATAGGGTTTTTTTAAATATACTTTTTAATCTTTTTTTTAATCAGGCTTAGTAGGGAATGAAAAAACCCTTGCTAGCCAGACTTCCTGCTATGAAATACAAAACTTGTGAACTTCAGATCTAATTGTGAAATACAAGCAAACTTTCTCAAGAAGTATGGATAGAAGTCTATCCAAGGCCCCTTCCAGCTTTATATCTTTCATCATCAACTTTGAGATTACAATCTAGCGAGGAGGTGGTAGGAGAGGTTGGTGAAGGGTGTACCCAAGTTTGGATGGTACATAGGTAAATGATTTCAATTAATATAAATTCAGAGAACTCTGAGTCATGTGTGTCACGTGCAATGAAGAATTTGATGAAGATCACTTTCAGTTAGTGAGAGTGGGGAAGGATTCGTAGAGAAGATGATATCTGGGATTAGTCATGAAGGAAGTAAGCCAGTCAAGTGGCCTTTGACTAAGCATTAACTTTGTTCCTATAAGAGAAGGACTTTAGCAGATGGAGATGAAAGGGAGGGGGTATTCTAGGCTTCAGGGATAGGAAGGATGTTGTGCAAGATGAGTGAGGGCCAGATGATAATGTGTGATGGAGAGGCTCAATGGGAAGAATGGAGTGTGGAAGGGAATGAGGTTCGAAAGGTAGAGGGATGACAGCAATGGAGAGCTTTAAATGAGAGCTGTGTCATGGATCTCCTTTGGCAGTCTAGAGAAGACTTTGGATCACATTAAAAAACGACTAAGAATTATAAAGGAAATCAGCTAATTATATTGAAAGATAGCTGTCTGGGGGGCGGCTAGGTAGCGCAGTGGATAAAGCACCAGCCCTGGTGTCAGGAGTACCTGGGTTCAAATCCGGTCTCAGACACTTAATGATTACCTAGCTGTGTGGCCTTGGGCAAGCCACTTAACCCCATTTGCCTTGTAAAAAAAAAAAAAAGACAGCTGTCAAATTTTTTTTTAATACTTCATGATTAAGAACCTCTGGTCTAATCCAATCCCAGACCATCATTTTATTATTTATTTATTCATTCATTCATCCATCCATCCATTCATTCATTCATTCATTTTATTGCATCATTTTATGAGATGAAAATATCAGTGAGGATGATTTCACTGAAAAAAATGATTTGGGGAACAGTAATGCAGTCTGAAATGTACTTCAATCTGGTGATGACTTCATTATCTTACCACCCTGGGGATAGATTATTCTTAGCCTTTTCTCCCCAGAAATTTTCAGTAGATCTCCCCAACTGCTTGATGCTTTTCTCTGGATCCTTTACTATTTGGTGGATACCAGTATATAACACTCAGGCTCTCCATCTCTTAACCCTTGTCCTGATTACATGACCAGCCTCCATTTCTTTTTTGGGGGGTGCTCATTTGTTTTTTTTTAATGCATGTCATCATTGAGCATATGCTTCAATCACTCACAATATGTCCTTTCATTGGGCTTTGAAGTTTTGGTTCTTTGGAGGTCGTTGTCTTTCATGACTTGCAGCCATATGCTGTAGCATCACAGGGAAAATATTGGTATTAGAAAGCTGGGATTTGGTGGAAAGAGCAACTTGGGATCATTGAAAGTCTAACATTTCACCAATGTGAATCATTCACTTTCCTTCTCTTTTTCATATCTTGGGTTGGCTCGTCCATCCAGTGTAGTATATATTCCCCTTCCTTTCCTCTACTGATAGACTAACCCAATGGGTTGTCTGTGCAACTATATCTCCCCTTATCTGGGAAATGAGTTTGTGTGTGTGTGTGTGTGTGTGTGTGTGTGTGTGTGTGTGTGACATACATACATATATATATGTATATATATATACATATATGTATATATATAATATATATTTGGTTTTTTACTAAGTGAATGGCCAGATTCATCTCTTCTGTGTGGTGCCAAACGTCACTGAGGAAACTTGGGTCCTGTGAGGTTTAATGCAATCAGTGCAAAATTATCCACAAAGAGAAGGCTGTAGAAAACTCCCCATCTGTAGGAAGTCACCCTTTCATTTGAACTTTGCTAGGAGGACATCAATGACAGTGGTAAGCGTCCCTTAGTGAACTTTACTCTTCATGTCTTTCTTGATGTTGATCATTGGGGGATCATTGAACCAATTGCAACTTAACTCTATAATTTATAATCATTCTTTCCTCTTGTGTGCATATTTTTCTTTAGTATCAGACTTTTTCTTTTGTTTGTTTTTTTTTTCCTGGAACCTAAGTATGCATGTAGGGAGGACACTGGAGGAAACCTAATTTAAAGTCTTGACAGATAAATGTGCAAGGTCGAGTCGATAATTCTTGAGATTTCCAACTCAAAACAAGGATTGTGGATTGCAAAGCAACTCAGAATAGACAAAAGGAATCGTTATTACAGATTAAACATATGTCTAAGATATAGAAGGATTATTGTGTCTGTTTTAGATGTAATTTCATGCCTGAGAATTTACATTGAAGGAAAATTGGTCTGGATCACATTAGTAAGAGTCTGTTTTGCTGTCAGTTTAATTAAATGGAAACTGCTGGCAAGAGCACCGAGTAGGTTTATAGGAGTAATGCTCTTTCGTATGTTGGAACATGAAACTGTTAGGTCTTCCAGTTTGAAAAGGACACACAAATGAAACCAGTGATTCATTTCTGTTTACACATTCCCAGCTAGTTTACAGTGACCTTAGTAATAAATGAATTACAATTAGAAGTTGTATGTGGTTTGTGGTAGAATAGTTTGATTCTGATTTTTGATGAAGAGGTTAGAATTTGTTTCATGTTGTTTTCTTCCCTTCCTTCCCCCCCTCCCCAGATATCCCACAAAGCTTTCTTCTTCTAAAGGTTTGTGCCTCTCAGTTGATGGTTTGGAGTTAAAAATCAAAAAGGTGGGGAGTGAGTGTTGTGTTTACTTGTTATAAGTGTGTTGTCAGAAGAGGGGGAAAAAATAAAAATAAGGGGGGGAAGAAAAGGAAAAAATACCCTTGAACAGTGATTTATCTGTTAACTGTGGTTGGCATCTTGCCTTTTGGCATTAATTTTTTTAGAGAAACATATTTGGTTTACTTTAATAGGCAAAAGCACTGAACTTCATTTGAAAAAAAAGAACAAGTTTTTCTTTCCCTTTTTCAGTTTGGCTTCTTATATTATGGCCTTCTGTGTCATCCTACCCCTTGTAAAACAGTTCTGAGTTGAGAGGGAGGAAGAAGATGGAGGCTTTGGTTCAAACTCCTCTACTTTTCCTTGCACAAGGTCCCAAGGTCCCAGTCCTTTTAAAAAAAAAAGTCAGAAAATGAAATTTTAACAATCAGTGGTTAAATTTTTCTAGAGGTCAGACAACCTTGACATTGAGAGTGCTGGGCTGTTGGGGCCTTGGCTGTCCCCCTCACAAGAACCAAACTTCAGAATGTCAATGTGGATCCCATGGAAGGGAAGATTGCAACTTCAATAAAAGGGGCAAATATATAGGAGAATTGTCAGCTTACGTCTCAAGTGAAATTGGCTTTAATAGGATAGTTCTAGAATTATGGCTTTACAAGGGACATTAGAGGTTGTGTGGTCTGACCCACTTTATCTTAGGTGAACCCACTAAGACCCAGAGAATCAGTGATCATAGATTTAGAGTAGGAAGAGGACCTAGTTTAGTTCCCTCATTTTACAGATGTGGAAACTGTGGTACAGAGAGGGAAGGAGCTTGCCCAAATTCTAATAAATAACAGATAGGATTTTGCACCCAGCTCCTCTGACTCCAGATGTAACATTCTTTTGGCCCAATTTTGCTTACCTGATATTATTCTTCTGTGTGTGTGTGTGTGTGTGTGTGTGTGTGTGTGTGTGTGTGTGTTTATCTATTTGAGACAAAACTGAGAAAACACCCATTGCAACATTTTTATCTGGAAGACCCAACTCTACTTTTCCCATTCCTGTGACTTCTTATACCTTTCCCTGACCCCCCAATATATGTTATGTCTCCTATTAGAATATAGACTCTGACTTTTGTCAGTGATTGACATATACTCGATTTCAAAAGTGTTTTTTTCATCCACTTAGTCATTATTTCAAGATTCATTTAAATCCCATCAACAGCCATTACTCTGTCCTTCATTTTGAAGAAGAACACAACATCAGGGAGGTGATGCCATCACAAGTATATGAATTGGATTTGAGTGATGGCGGGGGCGGGTTGTGCTAAGTCACCAGCCTCACTTTCTCTATCAGCCGTCTGGGTCCCGTGGCCAAAGATGAATCAGGATGCCTGGAGATGGCCCTGGATGCCAGTCAGTCAGGGTTAAGTGATTTGCGACCTAGTAAGGGTCAAGTGTCTGAGGCTAGATTCAAACTCCTATCTTCCTAACTCCAAAGGCCAGTGCTCTATCCACTGTGCCATCTGGGTTCAGTGATAGAATTCTTTGATTCCTGGCCCAGGTACACTCACTCTAACCTAGCACTTAGCATGGTGGATGGCATGCAATAGGCACTTAATAAATGTATATTGAGCCACTAAAGGTTCTGTGTCTGACCCTGAATGTGCAAAAATTAAATTGGCATACCTAGCCCCTTCCTGCACTCTTAACTTTTGACCAAATCCTCCAGTGGGAGAAAGTTGTTTGCCATCATACAAGTTCAAAGAATGAAGCAATTCCTACTCTCAAAGAGCTTACAGTCTAAGAGGGAAGACAGGTGTGTTCTCACTGTTTATTATCCTGTGTTCAGCAGGCTTTGTCTATATTTGTTTGCTTACTGTCTTCCCTTCTTAGAGTAGCAATTCCTTGAAGGCAGGACTGTCTTTTGACTCTTTTTGTAGATAATAAATGTTTATTATTATTTGATACCGCCATTAATATAATTAATTCTTAATTTATTTAATTATTCTGAGAGCCTGTGTCCCTCAGGAGCTAGAGAGCCCAGCAGTCTCTGAGTCAGGATAAGCCAGATTCAATGTCCATCTCTGCCCCAGACTGACTCTGTGACCCTGGGCTCTTCATTTCTCTTGTCAGCATTACAGGATACTCAATTATCCAAACTTTATTAAAAGTCTTCTATGTCCCAGACATAGCAGACATTTTGCTACGGACACAAAAAAAGTCAAACAGTCCTTGTTACCAAAAAACCCTATATATTCTGGTGGAGAAACTCGTTCTAAACATATCAAAATATATACATATAAAATTAATAATTATAAATATGCAAAGCAGCACATGCAAAATTCAATGCAAAGTAGTTTGTAAGGGAGGGTGCTAGCAGTTGGGGATGGGAACAGAGATGAGGAAGACAAAGAAGGCAAAGATCTAGATTGGTGAAGGGATGGTCCTCCTCTGGGAGTTCCCAATGAATGAAAGAAAGTGTCCCTTTCCCTCTGACTCTGTAACTCCATGGTGGCCTGGAATGTTGATCCTGAAGTTAGAAAAACCTGTGTTCAAATTCAACCCCAACTGTGAGACCCTGGACAAGTCATTTAAGTTCTGTTTGCCTTGGTTTCCTGATCTGTAAAATGAAGATGATAATAGGACCTACCTCCCAAGGTTGTGAGGATCAAAAGAAATAATAGTTTAGCATAGTGTAAATGCAGTATAAATTTTATTTGTTATTGTCAATGGTATTTTGGGTTTATTGTTTTGTTTTTGGTTATATTTTGTTTTTCCAGCTACAGAGTAATAAAGGGGCATTTCTCTATTCCTTCAAACTCTTTCCATTGTGTAGGTGACAGAATACTGGTCTTAAAGTTAGGAGGCAACTAAGTTTGAAACCTATTATCTGGTACTATTTATGTATCCATTAGAAGTTAAGGAAACCTCCGTTTCTTTGCCTCATAACTGGGAATCATACATATAATATTGTGAAGATTAAATGAAGTAAAATAATGTGAAGTGCTTTCTAAATCTTTTTTTTAATAATTTTTTTTTTCCCTTTTGCAAGGCAATGGGGGTTAAGTGACTTGCCCAAAGTCACATAGCTAAGTAAATATTAAATGTCTGAGGCTGGATTTGAACTGAGGTCCTCCTGACTCCAAGGCTCTATACTCTGTGCCACCTAGTTGCCCCTTCTCTGAATCTTAATTATTATTATTATTCTGATGAGGGGCGGCTAGGTAGCACAGTGCATAGAGCACCGGCCCTGGAGTCAGGAGTACCTGGGTTCAAATTCCAAAAACCTAAAAAAAAAAAATTATCATTGTGATGGAAGCAGACCCTGTTCCCAAATTGGAGAACAGGTCCTAATTACTTTGCTCTGACACTTTTTTTTTTTTGAGACTATGGAGGTTAAGTGCTAGTTAGTATTGTATCTGAGGCTGGATTCGAACTCAGGTCCTCCTGACTCCAGGGGCTGTGCTCTAACCACTGTGCCACCTAATTGCCCAAGATCCGAAACTCTTGAAAGGGTTAAGCTTGCCACTTGCTTTTGATCAGTAAAAAATTTATACTGAAGATAACTCCATGATCGTGTCAATGCGTGAGTCGATTTGCAAAGCCCCTCCCATAGACTCGGAACTGTTTAGCACTGGGGATGCTGAGACAAACAAATGGAACAAGTCCTCCTCTCCAGGAGCTTAGATCCATCTTGAAAGTTCTATGGGCAGTGACTTCTTTGTGGAGAGAATATTTTGTAAACTTTAAAGCACCATATGAATGCAAGCTATTATCATGAAATTACCCAGAAATTGGATTTTCCACTTCCAGTAGCTCTTGAGTTTGCCATGAAAATGCAGATGAATTTAGCTCTTAATAAAATGAGCCGTTATTCTGCTAGCTGACCTCTGGACTCCTTAGTACCATTACTTTATGAAGGACCAGAAGAAACAGCCATTGTTGTTTGGGGGAGGGAGGGGAGGGGGAAGGCTTTTAATCCTTCAATTTATTGATTTGATATGTGCATGATTTTATCTAAAGAGTATGGTTTACCAGCCATTGTGGAGCTAGGATTAAGTACCAATAAAATGCTTTAGGCCTTAGAAAACAAAATGAGATATTCATGCAGCGAGTTCTGTTAATTTCTCTTCTTTTCCATTTCATGACAGTATTTCAAATAATTAGGTTGATTTATGATTACAGATACTTTTAAGATGTAGGATGCTATAACAATACAGTGCCAGTTTATTGTTTCTGGCCTTATCCAATTATAAAATTGAGTTTAGTCATGTAATGATGTTCCAACCGAAATATCAATCATGGCGAATGGAATTTTGTGATATATATGGGGAGGCTGGTTCGAGCTGTATTCTTAAAGGCACGGCCACATCTGAATATGCTTAGTTAACTTTCCTCTAAAACGTGAAAGAACCCACGAAACTTAGCTAAATTTAGCCCCTAGCTTCTAATAGGGACAAGGCACATGCTTGGTGACAGTGAAGGGACAGCATTTGACGGCAAGCAGAATATGATCGACTAGAGTAATTATTTCCGCACGAAAATGAACACCCTACGTTATTTGTACAAATAGCAGAGAATCATTATTTGGCCTCGCCATTGTAATGAAATAATAAAGATCATATTTAATTTAAAACAGTATCCCCCAAGGTCTTCTCTTTTTTTTTTAATTTTTTTTTCATTTAGAGCATTTTTTTGGCTACTAAAACAAACTTAATTTGCTGCTACAGTTAACAGCATTTGGGGGGTGGGGAGAGAGAAGACAGGAAGGGAGGGAGGGAAAGAGGTGGGGGGGAGAGGAGAGAGAAAGAGAGAGAAGCAGGCAAAATCTTTTCTTTGTTCCTTTCCATTACTCCAACATTCCAGAAAGAATGATAAGGGCATGTGAGAAGGGAATGTTGAAATAAGTCACCTATTGTACTATTCTTTACATATTGTTTGCATAACAGTTTATTTACAATAATTTGAGTCATCTCAGAGTTCCTCCGAAAGGCTTTTTTTTTTTTTTGGCCTGGAGAGAAGTACAGCTTTAAGATATTTCTCCTAAAATAAATTTGAGACGGCCTCATTTATAGTCAGCAATGCCTTGATTACTTGCAGACATACTGGAAATTTACATGCGCTTTTCTCCATTATAAAACACTGATCTGCTCATATCATTAGTTCCCTCATGACTCGCGCTTGGCTGCCAGCCAAGCCGGCTAAATCTGTAGTTGTAAATCGTGAGTCGAAATAGCAGAAAGTGGATTTGTAACTTAAAAAGTGTAAACAGTTTGGAAAATGAAGTAATTTTAGAGTATGATTGATTGCCTTGTGATTCTACTTTAAATTAGCCTAAGGTCTCCAGTGCAGATATGTGCTTGAACTACTTATTATACATTGTACCTTTTTTTTTTTGCTGTGGAATAATGGCATTGTTGGTAGGCTTTTTAAACAATGTATGCATCTCCTAGAGTGACCTTTTAGGAAATGAATAGTTTTATTGTGTGTCTATTACTTTGCCCGAAACAACATTTTTGAGTTATTCATTTGACTCATTCTATAAATAAAAAATTCAAAATGCAAAGCAGCTGCATTATAGGGAGTACACTTTATCAGCCCTGTACGCCAGAATGGCTATTGGAGATTGATCACCCCCGGTACAAATAGTTTCTTTGGTGATAAATTAATAATGTTTTGTGTAGCTTGTAGTTCCTGAAGATTAGTCCTTGGATATTATGGGAGCAAAGAAATGATGATGACTCTGGGGCAAGTGATTGTTGATCTTCTGGGGAATGGGGTGGGGCCGGGCCTGGCAGGACTGGTTTGCTCAAGCATGGGCCGGAATGGAAGGAGAAAGAGACCACTGGGCCATCACAGGGCCGCAGCCAGGGTTCTCTGCTCCAGGCTTCTCCAGGAGCCTGGGCTCCGGATTGACTCAGTGACTCATTTGGTGGCTGACTTGCTTCAGTCTTTCCCATTCTGTGCATACAGAGAGATAGCTTGTATTGATACCAGAAATATTTTTTTTTTTTTTGCCGCAGGGAAACAGGCGCTATAGAGCATATTTTTCATTATTGCTGGTTAGTCTTTTCTGCTTTCTAAATATTAATTCTCACAGTGCCTCTCTGCAGAGCTCGTACTAAGGGGGTGGGCAAGGTGGGCAGCCATTTAGAACGCCACGAGAAGCACTTCTAATACAACTTTTAATAAATGTACATTTTTATTAGTAGAAATTTCTGCTCTCTGTGGCATGCAGGTTTTTTTTTTTTTTGGAAAAGCAAAATCATTGACATTGACTGTCCCCTCCCCCCATGCCAGGAATGTTGTTCCCTACTTACTGCTGTTTCCTCCCTCATTGTGTTCATGACTCAACTCAGAGGCCACATGAAGCCTTTCCTAATTACTAATGACCCCCGACCCCCCCAATCACATTTATATATTATCTCTCTCAACAGAATGCTTTTGCATCCCTAATATTTAGTACAGTATCTAGTATACAGTAGGTATTTATTCAATGTTTTATGATTGATGGATAGATGTTTTCAGAAGCCTTGAAATCTGGCATATGACAATAATCTTAAAGGGTCATATTTTCCATCTACAGGGAAGCAGATTTTTTTTTGTTGTTTTTGCAAGGCAATTGGGTTAAGTGACTTGCCCGAGGTCACACAGGTACTTATTAAGTGTCTGAAACCGGATGGTGCTCTATCCATTGGGTCACTGGGCCATCTCGCTGCCTCAGGGAAGCAGAATTTTTAAACAAGATTTTGTTGATATCTTTTATTTTTCTATCACTGTGATTTCCCTCTGAATTCTTCTGCCTTCCCTCCCTTCCCTTTTTTTTTACAGGGCTGCCAAACTTACTTTTAAAAGTTTTTATGAAACAATAGACAATATATTTTGATTTGCCATTTTAGTGAGGGCTCTGGGGTAACTGGGCTTCTTTACTAAAGTATTTGGTAAAACCCACAGGGGCCACATAAAATCCCCCTGAGAGCATTTTGGACAGCCCTGCTTTGTAACAATAACCCAAAAAATTTAAATAGGAAAGAAAAAAAATAGCCAATGTATCCATGTATCAAAAAGAAAAAAATTATATTATAAAATATATTAACATAAAATATAAAATAAAACATTTAAAAATGTTTCACCCCCTTGAACCCTCCATCTCCAAAAGGGAATAGAGGATGTTGCTTCTTATAGTCTCTTCTTTGAGGGTGTATTTGTTTCTTGTAATGTCATACCTTTCACCTGTGTATATTTTGTGGTGCCTCTTTCCATTCATATTTCTATGGTCATTGCATATGTGGTTTTCCTGACTTTACTTATTTTACTTTGTATCAGTTCATGTGAATCTTTATATGTTTCTCCATATCCCATTTTACATTTCCTTCAGCATAATATTCCATTACATTTATTTGGTTCAAATTTTAAGCCTTGACTTACAAATCAAAACTTCCTACTCAATTCCTCCCCCCTCCATGGGAAATAGACATTTATACCCCTTATCATAGATGAGAAAATTCTCCTTTAGGTAGTTTTGATCATTTAATTTCTGGACAATCATTGATGGTGCTAAGGATAAGCAGTGCATCTTGCTTCATTGAGCATATATTAATTACCTATTATTTGCAAAGTAGAGTGCTGAGTATTGGGGAAATAAAATGGTTGGAGAAGGTGTGGTCCTGCTCTCTTGGAGGTTATAGCCTACTGATTCTGCTTATTTTGACTATATAGCAGCTCCAACTCAACCTCTTAAAACAGACTTTCATATCTAAAATGTTGTAAATGTTGTAAAATGGGCAGAAGGAAAGTCACTATTTCCAAGAATCATTATTTCTTAGAGGAGTCTAGAGGAACCAAATTGTGTTTCAACCACTAGGCACTCCTTCCAGAGAAATGTGGAAGCCATGGGCAATCAGGGCCTAATGGGCAGGTTTGTAAACAACTTTAGGGAGGAAGTGATTGGCTATTTCAAATAATATCATTTCACAAAGCAACAAAAATCACTTGGGGGAGAAAAGAGAGCTAAAGAAAGTTTGGTATGAGAGTCAGTTTAGCCAGGTCACTCTGAAAGCATTTGTAGCCGCATCTGGGAGGACATCAAATATGAGCTAAAGAACACAGACCTGCCCTGTTTCTATAAGAATGTTTTCCTAGGGGATAAGGGAACCGCCACTTTCACCTCTTCTCCTCTCAAAACTAAATATTCTTTGTAAAATTATAGCAATGAAGTTGACAAACTGGAGAGTCAAGATTTGAAGAGCAGCTCAACTTCATGCCTGTTTTCTTAGCTCTGCAATTTTTTTTTTTTAATGAGACTAGTCTTTGTGCATATTAAGGATATCCTTGACAGAAAAAGAAGGCTACTGGCGGGCTTTCACAGACAATTTTCTCCATCAGACCACATTATTATAGTTATATATCTGACTCATAGAGAGTCAGTGTGGCATGATGAGAATGCATCTCAGAGTCAGAAAGACCTGGGTCAAAGCCTGGTATCTGACATATACTAGCTGTATTATTCTGGGCAAGTCATTTGAGCTCTCAGTGCTCTAGGTGACTCTTTACGGTACAGAGAGGGTACTGACCTGCATTTGTAAAGGGAGACTCCTCTCATGGAAGTTTCCTGTGCCAATAAAATCACAAATATAGCCCGATCTCTTGTAGTTAGCTTAGAAGAATAGGAAATATAAAGTTCCTTTGTGTATTTTTTTAAACAGTGGAACAAAATAAAGCCCTCAAGTCTTCAAAGAGGGTGTCTCCTACCCATTTGTCAAATTTTCTAAAGGCCACATGACAGATACAACAATGGGGATAACCAAGGGGGACCCTCTGAGATTCCTCACTGCCTAGGAGAATGTACTAAACAGAGTCCAAGTAAAGCAAAGTTATTCCAATGCTCTTAGTCACATATGACTATTTCTGATATAATAAGAATTTCATGAAGCCCTAGAACACAATAAACCTTTACAGAGAAATCCATAATCAACTTGAAAAAGATTTCTATGACCATTCAAACTTGAAAAACAAAGCGGATGAAAAGTGCACATTGTATTGCATATTATATTGACTCTTCCAAGTTGGATCAGTTTTAAAATTGAAGTGAGAAAAGATGAAATATGAAGGTTCCCTCATTTAGAGAAAAGATCATTCTAGATACACAGGCAGGTCTGTGCTCTTTTGTTCATAGCTGATATCCTTCCAGATGCGGCTACAAATGTTTTCAGAGTGATCTGGCTTAACTGTGTTATACATCAGCACTTTATCAAAGACAGGAGTGACACACTTGGTATTCCAAACAGCTGTATGGGCACAATAGGTTGAATTGCTTTTGGAAATTTCTCAGTGCTTTCAGTGATTCCCTAGACCAGGATCACATATGATACAAAGGCAGGAGCATTGGCACCAGTAGGCAGTGCACCCTGATGAGTACACAAATAATCCAAATTTCAAGAGGATAATGGATAAACTCTTAAAAGCAAACATAACTCCTCAGACTGTGTTCACTGGAAAGGAGGAGAGGAGGGAGGTGCTCAGGTGGTTGACAGACAAGAAAAAAAATTAATTGAAAATTTGCATTTGCCCTGCTCTATCTTGTACCTGAGGGGCAATGTTCAACCTTTAAGATAGTTAGAAGTTTTTTGATGTCATTGGCAGAATGATTGAGGGAATGTTTATTCTCAGATAGGTAGAAAATGTCGCTTTCACATATGTTATTTCACTTGGGTTATAAAACTTAGTTATTTTTCAAAGTGTTTTCTTGAGAAACAAGTTCTCAGATTGTTAAAATATCAATGAATTGAGATTTAAGTTGCATAAGCCTGAAGCTCAGTCGAACTTTGTGCCTCAATTCTTGTTGAGGTTACCTTGTGTCTGCAGCCTTTGTTTCTTCAAACCCCATCTTTGATTTCTGGATTAATAATTTCTTCAGGTGTGAAACATTCTTTGCCATTTGGGGAATAGAGCTGGATAGAGGTGGCAAAAGGACTGGTCACAAATAGGTATACTCAGGGGGATCCTCTTCATTGAGGCCAACCACCTTACTTCACAGATGAAGACAATGAGGCTCAGCAAGTAAGACAATAACAGAATTTGAAAGTTAGAAGCCATTCATTCTAAACATGGTAAAAGGAATTCCTACTCACCAAGCGTTCATTTACTCTCTGCTTGGAGAGCTCCAAGTAGGGGGGAATCCATTACCTCTTGGGACATCTCTTATTATTAGAGAATTTTTCTTGACATCAAGTCAAGATTTACTTCATGAAACTTCCACTTTTTCTATTTCTTGGGCCCTCTGAGGCATAGAAGGTCAGTTCAAATACTTCCTTTACGTGGAATCCAAGTAATTTTGTCCAAAGGCACTAAGTGAATTGGGGGAAGGGAGGGTCAAGACTCCCATCATAGATTTAGAACTAGAAAAGATCTTAGAAGTCATAAGAGTTCAGCTCCCTTGTTTTTACAGATGAGGAGACTGAGCCTTAGTGAGGTTAGAACACACTTGCCCAGGGTTACACAGCATGTTAAGTATCAGAGGTGGTATTTGAACCCAGACTTGTGCCTATTAGTTTTGTAGATGAGAAAATTGAAATCAGAGAGGATCTGGCTAATGTCTCAGAGATAGTTATATAGAAAGGGCAATTTGAACACGGTTCACAATTCCTCCTACTTCATTTCCTTTTTTTCTCCCTCTTTATATTGTTGTTTCCCTTGAAGAGAGTTTGCCCAAGGGAAGCTAGGCAAGGTAAATTTTTTCTCCAAACTCTTTGTCTGGGTAGATTTGTCCTGGCTGTAATGTAATTATAGGGTAATCAATGAAAAATTTCCTGTAGTACAACTGGAAAGTAAAGCAGGGAAATATGGGTGTCTTTATTTGTCTCTCTTAAATAAGACTTCATGTTAAATCAGTTGCAAATGAAATGGATTGCATTATAACTTGGAGGAAATAGCTTCGGATTTCATAAATTCATCTAGATTTCTGGTTCTGGGCCTCCTTTCAAAGGCCTCTCTTAAAATGATAATAAGCAAAATAAAGTACCTACCACCACTTAGTGGATAATGAAGGAATTATAATTGCAAAGTGAGAAGAAGCTCCCACCATCCTCTGCTGTGGAATACTTTGGAATTGCTTTTATATACCATCATGGTGGAGGTTCTGAGTCCTATAGATGAAGGGCAGGATCTTGGTCTGCTTCTGTCCTAAGTTCACAATCAAGGGGTTCTCTGTCACTCAGCAGACAACAGTGATGATAGTTCCTCCTTTCCAGTAAATACTCAATAGCCAACATCACTATCCAGCTTTCAGTCTATTTCTTCCTACCTCTTTGGTTGTCAGAGAATGGCATTTGGAACCCACAGTTGTGTTCAGATTTTAGATCTTCCACCTGTGGTCTATGAATTAATCAATAAACATTCAGTACTTGCTGTGTCAGTAGGCATTTGTCATTAAGTGCCATTGTTCAATCTGGGTTAGAAGCCAGGATAAGCACAGAGAATATAGAGAAAGGCAAAAACATCATTCCTGCCTTCAAGGAGCTTACAATCTAATAACACAATGTACCAACTATATATAAATAAGAAATATTCAGGGTATTGGTGGGGAACCTCGATGGGAAATGGGGGAGTCTGGGAGAGGCCTCCCACAGAAAGTGTGATTGATATGATTTTTGAAAGAAATTGGAGCAGCTAAGAATTGGAAGGGAAGAGAGATCAGAGAGCATTCCAGACATGAGGTACCTTGGACAAGCGACTAAAGCCTCATTAAACCTCAATATTCTCTTTTCTAAAGCATTATCTTTGGATGAGGTACCTCCTGGGAGCAAAGGACTTTATAAGTATCAGCTGCCATACAAGTGAACCCTTATGTAACATGTTAAAGTTTGAAGTTATTTTATTTCTGTTCTCATATTATGTAGGAATCCACATAAAAATGTTAGGCTTTTGTTATCCCTGTTTCCTAGATGAGGAAACTGAGGCTGAAAGAAATTAAGTGACTGATTGAAGATTTGAACTCAAGTCTTTCTGACTTCAAGTGCTCTCTACATATTATGTTACCAGGTTGCCAAAGGAAGAGGAACAAATGGATAATCTTTGAATGTTGCTGCAAATTATAGAAGTCCTAGAGAAAAGCTCTTGGAACCTACAGGTTCTGTTGGAAGATTCTAGGTAAAAATGGACAAGAATTGTGTAGGGGGGCAGCTAGGTGGCACAGTGGATAGAATACCAGCCTTGGAGTCAGGAGTACCTGAGTTTAAATTGGGCCTCAGACACTTAATAATGACCTAGCTGTGTGGCCTTGGGCAAGCCACTTAACCCCATTGCCTTGCAAAAAAAAAAAAAAAAACCCTACATAGGTACTACTGTTTCCTTTCTGGGGTGGCTAGGTGGTGCAGTGGATAGAGAGCACTGGCCCTGGATTCAGGAGGACCTGAGTTCAAATCTGACCTCAGACACTTCACAGTTATCTAGCTGCATGGCCTTGGGCAAGCCACTTAACCCCACTGCCTTGCAAAATCCTTAAAAAAAAAAAAGAATTGTGTAGGATAAGAAGGCAAGATGGTTGGAATTTCATTGGGGAAATGAGTACCCGACTTGATGAAATAATGGACCCCTTGAAGTATACAATGATTATTTCTTTCTTCTAGAGTTGTGGTAGCAGTTTTTGTCATCTGTACAATTTCCCCTGGGTTTCTCAGGCCATCTTTTCTACCTTGAAGGAGCACATGGATATCTTTTGTCTTGGGGAGGATTTTGTTTTCCTTTCAGGAAAAATAAAACTTATAAATTCTACCTCAGCTCAAGAGGGAAAACATAGATCTAAATGGGGTTGTTGGTAGGAAAGAAAATAAAATCTAATTACCCACCCAGTAACTAAATGCCTCAACTTTTCCCTCCCTCCCTCCCTCTCTCCCTTCCTTCCTTCCTTCCTTTCCCCTTTTCTCTTTCTTTCTCCCTCTCCATCAGACAGGCACAGAGTAGTATCTGGTCCCATAGAAATGATCTGAAATCTAGAAGGACTTTGCTTAGAAGACTGTCTCTGACACACATTGGATGAGAGTAGAAACAAGTCATGTTGAAATAAAAACTGTAGGCAAGAAGCATTATCAATTACATGTATTTTATTGGCATTTTAAAATTCTAAGACAGTGGTTTTGTAAGGAGCATAACGGGAAGAGGAAGATGTAACAAGATGCTAACATATATATATATATATATATATATATATATATATATATATCACAAAGATGAGTAGAAGTGTAATGTGTTGCATAGTATAGGTGCCTGCTAAGTGACTAGATTGAGGATTCTTAAACCTCTTTTGTGTCATGGATGTGGATTCCTCTGATAGTCAATCTAAGCTTAGATAGAAGCTAAGGGACTACTCAGAATATTTTTAAATGCATAAAATAAAATATATTGGCTTACAGTAGAAACAATCATATTGAAGAAGAGGTTGTAGGCAAAATTATTGATCACATGTATTTTATCGACAGATTTAATAACCTCAATTAGCTTTGAAGTAGTTATAAGCATTAATGATATCTTGAGATATCGGCAACAATCGTAATGGGATATGAAACTATCTGTGACTACTGTGAATGCCAGAGTCACAGTTAATTGGTAATATGATTGTGGTTTGATGCTGACATAATTGAAGGAAATGCTAAATTTCAGTTAGAGGTTAGTGAAAAGAAAGGTTTGTTTTTCTTTGCAAGTTCAAAGACCCCTTGAGATCTATTTATAGATACTGTGGTCTAGATAGCATGGCTGGATGACTTGGTTGGTAGAATTCTGGAGCTTGGGGCAGGAAGATCCACATTCAGGCCCACCTCAGACTTCACTCCTTTCTTTTTATCTTAGTGATGTGGCACTTACCTCAAAGGATTACTGTGAGGATTAAATAGGAGGATCTATGTAAAAAATGCTTTGTAACCCTGAAGGCATCATTCAGATATTTTATTATTAGATAAAGCATCCGAAGTCCTCTCTTAAAGCATTCTTCTGTACCCTGGCAGGATAGTAATTGGACAGCCTGGTAGTTTGGGATGTTATTGTTTTCTTCTGCCCGGCTTCAAGCGTCGTTTTATCTACAGCGTTCATAAACAGTGTTGACGTGTGTATGCCCAGAATCTCAGATTCACTTGGCATTCTGCAAACTGGACGGTGTCTTACCTGCGTAGGTGGGAAAGGTCTTCAAAGGAGAGCGTGGCATGTAAATTGCTGCTGAATACTGTGGGAGATTAAGCAAAAGCGCCTGCATAGTTTAATATCTCAAAAGTTCTCAACTCTTACTCCTTGCTGGGTCTCTTTTAACTTTGCCTTATGGAGGGAAGCCATGAGGGAATGTGGAACCGCTGACTGGTACTACCAAATGTAGTATCTTTTGTCACCTGTCCATAGGAAATGGCCATCATTCAATCATACCGAGGTTGATTTTTAAAAGGTTTTGCTAATTTGTCTATGGAAGGACCTTGCTAGAAAGAAATGATATTTTTAAATGTCGATTTTTTTTAAGGTTGGGAAATCTTATTTAAATCAAAGTAATACATTTTTAGAAAAATGTAATCATTCTCACTCCTCCATGTGTTGGAGAAAGCTGTATCAAAGATGAGGAATTGGGGTTAGAATGAGTTGGTTATTTTTTTACACAGACCTAAGCACTTACCTGTGTGTTTGAACTTGTGAACATGTATATAACATGTATATAATATAAGAAATAGATTTTGTTCCTATTATACCCAATAAAAGTGAACATGGCAACCATTTCACTCTGGGACTGTGAGAAGTCTGTGTGGTCAAAAACATCTATTGGCTCATCCAGTTAGATGGTTTAGTAGACTCAGGGAAGGTTGGAATCCACAAGGATTTGGGGTCTTCTAGCCACATACTTTTATTCTGCAGAATTGTATATTGGTGCCTAAAAAAGGAAAATGATTTGTTGCTTGGAATGATAGAAATGAAGTTGGGTAATCTGGAAAAGTCCTACATTAGACATATAATTGTAAGATCTTGGGAGATAGAATTTTGTTGGGAGTGATTTGTTGGGAAGTATTTGTTGATTCAGGATCTGTCCCCAAGTATATGATACTCAGAAATTATGAAAGAACCATTTGAAAGTATTTTACTAGTATTCATAGTAGTATGAGGTTCATTGAAATTAGATAATGTTTTGGGAACATGATGATTTTTACATGAGAACAGAAATAGCCAAACCTCTTTGAAGTTTCTTTGGAGTTTGGAGGGAGGAAGAGAAGGAGCAAGGAAGGAAGGAAAGAAGAAAGAGAAGGAAGGAGGGAAGGGATAGAAGGAAAAGAAGGAAAGGAAAGTTAGTTTGGAAGGTGCCCTGGTTTGGGCATGATAGCTGCAGAGTGCCAATCAAATGAATACAGAGGAAGGGATGCCCAAGGCTGTTATTATAACACAGTAGACTTGGGGTGAAAAATGAAGACTTTGAAAAGTGAAGTCCCTTGCTCAGAGTCATTAAAGAAAAATGCAGGAGACTTGATTGCAGTTGAAGTCTGTACCCCTAAACCTTGGAAGACATGGTGAACAATCCAGTGATTTCTCATTGCAAACTAATCATGAAAACAAATGATAGTAATAGTAGTAGTAGTAATAGTAGTAATAGTAGTAGCAGCAGCAGGAGCCAATTTTTAGCTGTGTCTGTCTCTTCATGACTACCTTACTTTGCATTATCTCATTTTTTCCTCAGAATTAACCCTGGAAGGTAAATGCACCAAACCACACTACTTCTGTAAAGAGAAAGAGGAGGTATTATAGTAATTGAAGAAAAGAAAAAAAAATTCAGTGAAGCTAACTTCTCTCCCATTTCTCTGTATTTTCTCTATATAAAAGAAGGCAGAGAAATGTTTTCCTTAGGCTAACAAAAGAAACAAATCTGGAATTTTTAAAAATGGGAAATGGTCATTGGTATTTAAGTAGACTTTGGTGGAATCTTGGATGGCATTCAGAACCTGTTGAAGTCATCTTGATTATAAAGAGTCTAAATTAAATTGTTAAATTGGGCTACATGAGTTGGGTTTGCCAATAAACACTCATTGGGTCATATCTTGCTAAGGGAGAACTCCCAATTACCTGAATGTTTATTGAGCTAATCTCACCTTAGAAAATAAAACATTAAAATAGGTTTGAATTTTAGATGAGTATTTATTACATTGTTATGAAAAGATACTGCCTTAGCATTTGTAGTTTCATTAACCAAGACAGCAGAATAAACATTTCTTCCCAAGGTGTAACCTCCTTCATTGTTCCTTGGTCTCTGGAATGCTCTGTGTTCAAAAGAAGGTTTTTCCTTTGGCCAATGTGCCTACTGGAGACTCCCACCTCATATTATTGATATACGGTAATATAGGGGAAAGGACATTGTTCTTGGCCTGGGTTCTTGTCATCTCTGACCCTTACTTGGCTTTGTGGCTCTGGGAAAGTCAAACAACTTCCCGAGTTTCATTTTCTTCAAATGGAAAATGGACAAGGTAATGGTCCAGCTTATAGGGATGTTTCTAGGAAAGTGTTTTGAAAACCTTTAAGTCACTGAAGAAATGTAAATTATTATTCCGCTATGAAACTTGTAGTGTTTGAGGAGCACCAAATGACATGGCGCATGCATAATACTTTGTAAATCTTCAAGTACTTTAATAATATGAATTATGATTCTCTGATTTAATCTCACCTCTTTATCATGAACACCACTATTGTCTCCACAAAATAATCTTTATTAAGGATAGCCCTGTGTTGATTGGCCTGTACCAGTCAAGCGAACAGTCATTTCATGGAGAATTGGCCTCAAAGTCAGGGCTAATGGTTTTCAAGTCCTATCATTGACTTATTTGGACTTTGTGAACATGGAGAAGTCACTGAATCTCTGAACGCTCTAAGAAACTCTTTAAGACCCTTAAATTGCAAAGAAATATAATGGTAAAGGAATTTCCTTATCTAAGTATTCTATCAATAAAATCTCAGGTCCAGTCTTTATCCCTTTACTATCCCCCCCTCCCTTTTCCCTGTGGGTGCATATACTCAAAGTCTAATGTTGGCTCTCCCTACCATGGCTGATCACGGCCCAGAAGCTTTAGACACTCAGAGGTGAGACAAGAGCTAGCAAAGAAAAGTTAGTATTTTGTAGCACTAGAGGAAGAAAGGAAAAACAAAATGCTTTCCTCATATGTGATTGGAAGAATTGCCTCCTTTGGATGCCACTCACCAACAACATCTTGTTTTGAAGCTACTCTTTGAGAACTCGTCTTGCCATATAGTTATAGATAGGCATGGAGATGAAAAGGTAGGACTAGACACATAGAGTAGACAATGAGATTTGAAGGTGAGGCATTTTTCAAGAGACAAAATGGAGCCACGATCCATTGCCTCAGTGTTTATGTCCACTGAGAGAGTTGCCCACTACATGAACAAGGGCTTCTTGAGCTGGATTTTACTCTGTGGAGGATCCTGAGCTCCTTCCCTATCTGAAATGAGTTTTGAGGCCTCCCCTGGATGACTATTATCTGCCTCTTTTCTATGTAGATATGAGATACAGATCAGTAGTCCTTATCTGTGGCATTACGTTCTAACTAATAATTACTTTACCAACAAAAGTAAACACATTAATTAAAGGATGTGGCACTGGGTTGGTGCAGGTTTAGAGTCAAAAAGTCCTGAAGGCAGATCCAGCATACCTCTGGGCAAAGTACTCACCCCTGTTTTCCTCAGTTTTCTCATCCGTAAAATGAACTGGAGAATGAAATGGCAAATCCCCTTCCATCTTTGCCAAGAAAACCCCAACCAGTCATAAGTGAAATGACTCAACAGCAAATAAATGTTTGTTGACTGTCTGACTTTTCAAAATAACACTAAGATATTTTAATTTCTAACAGTAAATATCAATAAATGTAATCTACGTAAACAAAAGGTTTTTTTGAACCCCCAATTTTTAGAAGTGTAAAAGGGTCCCAAGCCCCAAAAGTTTGAGAACCACTGACCTAATTCACAGTCCTCTCATTATACTAGTGAGACAGAGGCCCCAAATGGGGACATGTTGGTAAGGGATTTTAATTTGAAGGAGAATTCAAGGTCATCCTAATGGCCCTACTTGTTGAATGATACTGTCAACAGAAATGAGAAAGCCAGAAGGAGGCTGAGGTTAAGTGAGGCTGGTGGGGTTGAGGCACAGTATCTATTGAGTTTTATTTTAGACATAATGAGTTTAAGAAATAAAAATCATTCCTAGTATAATTTTAATGGAATGATTTTTTTTTTGGTGATAAAATATGTTCATGGACCACAGTTAAAGTGGGTGAATTACATTCTTGTTGCTTGACCTAAGTCTAGTTGGGGAAAATCCCCCTAGTTTTATTCTGATTCAGAAATTCAATTCCTAATGGTTTTAAGAATGGGGGTAGCGATGGTGGGGGAGGGGCATAAAGACTAGAGAGGAGCTATTATTTCACAGGTAAGAAACAAGCATTACTCAAAAGTGAGTTTAAGTTTGGGGGCTTAGGGCAACTTGAAACCAGAAATTTTGTTTTCACAATTACCTATTGAACCTGGCCCTTGGGGTTTCTCGTAATTACCAGTGCACCATGGGGTCGCTGGCAGTTGATAGGGGAAATCAGGAAACTGCCAATGATTTCCTGCCTAAACAGTTCTCATATTCTTGCCAGAGTCCTTCTCTTAGAGTCCCACTGGAAATGTCCATTGATCAATCCTACACCTAGAGCCATGAGATCTTAGATTTATAACTGGAAGGAACTTCATCTAGTCTAACATTTCTTGGCTCCTGTTTTGATGAGAAAACTGACCATGAGAAATTAAGTGACTTGTCCATGGTCAAATTGGTATTGGAGGGTAGAGGGGGGGAGTTAAATAAAAACTGAGGTTCTTGAAAGCCAATGATCTCTCTGTTGTCCATCCTAGATGTCCAGAACTTACATTGTTTACTGTAAGTGTCTCCTGTTTCCAAGGAAAAATGGTATTTTCCTTTTTAGCTTGTACATTCAAATGATTGTGGATGATTAGACCATCTGTTCTCTTGGTCTCCACTCAATCTTCCTACAGAGGCACTTTTGAGTATAAAACTCCAGTGACCTCTAGATTCTTATTTAGTCCCTGTTTTCAGCACATTTTTTTAAACCCAGTTTTGTTGGCTGCTAATATCTACTTATGATTCTGTCTCTCAGTGATTGAGGATGAATCTACCCAAATAGGTTCTCCAATCAATGTCACGTTTTGGTGGGGGTTCCTTTTATAGGGGTTCCTTTTTAAAAAAGATTGGTGACATTTACAGAGTAGACAGGGACTCTCTTATATCATCACAGCCACAAAGACGAGAGGTATGCATCTTAGATGGGTTAGCAGCAATTGAATGTTGAAGGCAAAGACCAATCTGGTACTAACTGTGAGGAACATTCAGGAGGCCAGCTGACAAGTCTCTACCTTTGAAGTTCTTGTCTATGGAATTAATAAGGTCCAGGGTAGGAACATCAGGAAGCGTCTTATCCCTCCCTCCATTTTACAAATGAGGAAACTGAGGCACAGAAGTTCTATACTCAACTAAGATCACATAGGTACCTTTTAGGAGGGGAACCTTTTTCTCTTTCCTCTCTTCATCAGCATTTAGAATCTCAGGGAGGAGAATCCTCTTTGGGAACTGCAGAATTAGATAAGTCATGGAATATAAAAGCAGATCATTTGAATGATTTTCCAACATTACTTTCAAATCTTTTATGTTGGTGGATGGACTGGGACAGGGAGGATGGGAATGGGAAGAAAAATCTGTGACGGTAGAAGAGGTGATAGAGGTGAGAGGTCCAATGGGAGCATGGAGCCACTGTCCTTCTATCTGTCTGTTATCAACTCCCTCTCTCCCAGCTTTCTTAAAAGGAACTCAAATGGAGCCTATCTGAAGCATCAGCTCTAAAATAATGTCCTTTCACGGTGTGCTCTGAGTGCACATTAGAACTCGGTGGAGTTTTTACATGACTGCATTATTGGGAGATTGAAGAGCTGTTTCAGTCTCTAGTCGATTTATAAGTATCTCTTTCAGATGTTAAACTAATTTTAGGATTGTGCACACTGCAAAAACACATACACACAGCATAGTGCAGCCCTTTCAGAGCTGACTACTATTCTAGAACCATGACAGAAAGAGTAGCGGTTAGTTTGTGAAAATGGCTGAAGGTGTGGTGAACTCGAAGCCCGTTGTTTTTTGACAGATAATGCATAATCCATTGAAGAGAATTTCCTTTTCCAGGCCACATATTTGTTTCTGTTTTATTTTGAATGGATTTTTAACACTCACCAAGAGCAAAATATGGTGAGCTGGGGTCATGCCATAGAAATAGCCCCATCCAAAGAACTGCCCTTGGGCCCTCTGTAGAGCTGTGGGGGTTGGAACTTCCCTAGTCACCGAATCAATCTATCAGCCCTGAGCTGTATCATAGATACCTTTTCTTCTCTTTTTGGTTCATAGAACATTTAGAACAGAAAGGGCTCTTAAAGATCATGTGATGTAGAGAAAAGCATGCTGGGTGTAGGGGCTTTGTATATGAATGTACTATCCCCAAAAGAATGTAATCTCCTTGAAGGCAAGAACTGTTTTGCTGCTCTCTTTGTTTCTCCAGTGCCTAACATGATACCTGGCATATGATAGATACTTAATATGTTTTCATTTATTTTTGTAATCATAATAATATCTGGTATATGGAGAAAGCACTAAAATTTACTTTATTTATATTATCTCATCTGAATAACATCCTATGAGATAGATGCTATTATTATCTCCATGTTTACAAGTGATGATACTGAAGCTAAGAAGTAAAGCAAATTGCCGTGGTTTACATAGCTAGTAGTTTTCTGAAGTGGGATTTGAACTCAGTCCTTCTGGCTACAAGTCTAAGACTTTAACAGTGTACCACCGTGCTGTTTGATCTCAATTTTGTCATCTCTAGACTAGGTGATGATGACGATGATGACGATGATGATGATAATATGGTAACAGCAACAACAGTAACAACCATCAGCATTTATGTAGCGCCTACTATTTGTCAGGTGCTAAACACTTTACAGATACTTCCTCATTCAGGTAACAATGCAGATATTCCTATAATAGCAAAGCATTTTATGTGCATGATTTTGTTTAATCACAGTAACAACCCTCTGTGGTCATTCTATAGGTGTTATTGTCCCCATTTTACAGATAGGAAAGTAAGGCTTTGAATGGCAAAGGAACTCTTCCAAAGCTACACAGGTAATAAATAGTAGATAGGTTCAGGTTGTAAATACAGGAACCTTTGAGCCTGTGTCCAAGACTCTTCCTTCTAAGTCATGGTGCTTCTTTGTCTGGCAACATCTACACTTAGGAACCACCTCCCTCTTCCTGTTCACTTGTCCTTTGGGTCCTTCATGTGTTTCAACCTTGATTATTTGGTGTGCCAAGATCTCCCTTTCCCCCCATACATTTTAATTAAATCACCCTAGATTGCAAGAACAGAGAGGAAAAGTCTTTTCAAAATGGCCCATCCTTTATTTCCATTTTTTTTAGGTTGTGAAATTTTAGCATGTAGGGAGCTTACTTTTGGAATATTCTGACATTAAATCCTGGACAAGTCATTAGCCAATTGCCTGTGAAATATGTCCAACACATTCCTTAGTTCCCCAGACATTTACTGAATAATTTGTGTGCCAGATCTCCATGTGCAGTCCTATAAAAATGGTATCCCTTTTGAGATAAGGAAGGACTCTCTTGGATGGGAGAGGGAGAAGGGAAAAACAAAAGAGAGCCATTAATATTTATTTTTAGACATAAAATTAAAAGGCATCCCCAAACCTTTCATGACACATAAGCATTTATGAAGTGTCTGCCACCTATCCATGCCAGGGTGCTAGTAATAAAAAGACAAAAACATGACTATTTCTGCCCTCAAAGAGTTCAGATCCCCTTGGGGGAAAAACACCGTGTTAGTCAACAGCATTTGTTGAGTGTTTACTTTGTGTTGGACATTGTGCAAAACACCAAGTAAGAGGGAAAAAACAACCCTAAACAAAACAAAAACACCGTTCCTCCCCTTATTCTAAGGGAGACAAATTTGACAATTTCCCAGGACATCCAAGATATAGATGAATGTATACTTGAAGTTATGGGAGATAGCTATAGATATCACATATGTAAAAAATATGATGTGATAGAGAACTATATATTGTAGTCATGTAAAATATGTACATGTGAAGTTGAGTTCAAAGTGTGTACAAAGTAGTTAATCAGTAGATAAGCATGAAGGGATTATTACTAGGCTCTGTGTTACATATTGGAGATGCCAACAGGTGAAAAAAGAAGGAACAAAAGATAGTCCCTGTCCTCATGGAACTTACAGTCACATGGGGGAAAATAACACAAAAGCAAACTGAAAGACTGGGGGAGTATGTATGTTGTTGGCAAAGTTACAGGGTAGATTCAAAGAAATGGGAGTGGGGAGAATGGGGTAAGAACCTAAGCAATGGGAGAATCAGAGTGGGTTTCCTTCTAGGAAATGCCCCTTGAGCTGACATTGAAGAAAGCCAAGATGTCCCAGGAGGGGGAGGGAAATAGGGAACAACTTATTTAATCCCACAGAAATGGGTTCTAGAGCTATGTTAGGAAGTAGCCAGTAGCCCCATTTGACTGAAACGTGGGTTGTGAAAAGGACTTCTGCATTTTAGAATCAGAAGGTACTTGAGAGATGGTCTTGCAAATGAGGGAATCAACACCCAGAAAGAGGAATTGATTTGAGCCAGGTCACACTCTCTAAGGAGACCCAAGCAGTGATTGTTGTCTAGTTGCCTTGTCCTGTTCACTGCCAGAGGTGATGGTGAAGGAACTGAAGTGGGATCATTCTTGGGGCAAGGGTAATTTCCCCAATAGGAGGCTTTAGGCATGTCTTTGGACAGGGTGTTCACCTTAACTCTATTCGGTGATATGTACTCTGCCTGAATCCGAGTTTTTGAGTACCTGGATGTTCATCATCATCATCATCATCATCACCTCCATTAATGTATCAATATTTCATTCTAGAATGCATTTTTACAAAAGACTTGATGCATGCCATCTTGTTTCCTCCTCATACTGACCTTGTACAGTAGGTACTTTTATCATATTCATTTGGCAAACGAGGAAACAGTTTGAAAGAAGTCCAGTGATTTGGCCAAGGTCGCACAGCAGGTGAGCATCTGAGGTGCATGGTTCAGACTTGGATCTTGGCGATTCCAGGTCACTGTGCCACCTGCTGGCATAAAAGCCACACCTTCTGTGGATACTTCCACAAGGGACAACTCATTCTTCCCACCTCCAGTCTTTGCTTCCCCAACCCCAGACATCCATCCCTTCCCTTCTACTTCTAAATCATGTGAACCCCTGTTTTCTCTAGTTTAAACCCCCTAGAGTGAATCACAGAGACGTAACAAGGAAAGATTGGATCTCCAGGAGTAGCTGTGGGGGCTTTCTAGAAAGATAGTCACTCCATCTTATATTGCTCAAGCCAGGCTGAGGACAGCTAAGTTACGTTCCTGATAACAGATCAAATTAAATGCAGAGCCCCTTATCTTCTCGGCTTGGATGCTGCCCCTCCATGAGCATTTATCATCAATCATTTACTATGTGCCAGATACTCCATTATGGTATGAAGATAAAAAGGCAAAAAATAAATAAATAAAATAAAATGAAGTAGACTATGATTTCAATCAAGAGAAAAGCATTTATTAAATACCCACTGTATACCCAACACTGTGCTGGAGCAGTTTGGTGATAAAAATATGGGAATTTCCATTTTATGATGGGAGACACCATCATCTGGAGGACAGTCTAGATTAATCTAGAAATGTTAGAGATTTGATTTGTGGATCATTAAAAAGGAGAATATGGTTCCATCATAGTTTCCAATGTATGTTTTATCTTTGATTATGAAGCAGATGAGACCCTTCTCACTCCCCACTCACCTGCCCAATTTCTTACAGTTGTGTGATCTGGTTGTTGGTTTTACTGTTTTCTTATCTCCTCAGTTCCCTTCCACTGGGCCCTCTTTCTCTTTAATAATCAAACCTATTGAGAAATAGTCCAAAATGAATTCACACTAAGGAATAAATGACTGATAACAGTTGACAGTATTATTTCCTTCAGGCACTAATGTGATGAGTTAATGAGAGAGATGACTCTGTGAGGATGGGGGTAAACAGATACACAAGTGTGATATATATGCATATATAGGCATATATATATATCTATAGATAAACATGTCTATATATACACATATATCCATATATTGTATAAATGTATATTTCTTCTTAGGAATTAGGATATGAACAGATGGGAAAATTTTGGGGGGATGGGGAGAAAGAAAGGTTGTAATAAACCACATGGGAGGTCATATGTCAGAGGGGATTGGATTTGGTGGCTACAAAAGTCTCTCCCAATTCTCAATCTCTGATCCATGTACTTTTACTGTGTATCCTGCCAGCCCATATATTCTCACTAATGGACCCCTTGGATGACTTATATATTTTGGATATCTACTTGAGATTTCATAGAAGTGAGAAAACTAGACCCTCGATAGTTTAGAGAGACCATCTGAAAGCCCATAGCTCTTCAGTGCATTCCGAGAGATGGCGTCCTATTTGTCATTCTCCTGTCACCTTCCTTTTTTTTTCTTTCTTTCAAGATTTCAGAAGTGGGTTCATGTGTTATAGATAGGACACTCTCTCTATCCACCCCCCTCCCATACCCAGCTGTTTCCCTTAGTGTGGGCTAAAAATAATTTTTAAAAAAAATTTACATATATATTTTCCAAAGAGATCTGCTTTTAGAACAGGTCTATTCAGAGCCCTTGAATCTTAATTTATTTTTACTATGCATTTGGAATTTTTCTTGCTTAATTTGCTGTCCTTACACTAATCCATTTTCCCACTTTTTAAAGTTCCCCAGTGTTGTTTCTGTTGCCTATCTTAGGAAGATCTGTGTTCCCATTTATCAAAACAAATGGCAAGCTGGGGACCATTTAAAGTAGTTTTTTAGTTAATAAAACCAATCTTCTTGTTCTGTTATGTTAAAAGTACATTATCTTTTTATTGCCAACTCTATATGGCTCTGTCTGTTTTCCTTCTTAGCAATTTTCAGGACTGCTCCACTCACTTGCTGTGTAGAGAATTACAAAACTATTAAGGGTGGGGCAGAACCAGCTGACTTACAGTACAAACCATTTCTCAAAATAACCACAACAGTCCAATGCTGATGTGTAATTTACGTCACAGCATGTTTTTATGAAATCGTTTGTTCTGTATTCATTTAGATTCCGGGTGGAATCTTGCTTTTTCTCTCTTTTAATCAAACATTTTGCTTTTATAAAAAAAAATATATATTTTCCACTCCTTGTCTTGGCATGCCTCCAATTTAACAGCTTTGGTGAGAAAAAATAACTGATCTTTTTTTTTTCCCCCTTCTCTCTTAACAGTTTAACTGCAAGTGTATTTTCCCCTTTGATGTAGACTTGGGCACTAACTTGACTGCCTTGAAAGAGGTTTAGACATGTGGTAGGACACATTACACAGAACCGTAACCGAGAATTGATAAAGTTGATGAACAAATTTGGAATTTTAAACACTTTCCAACCAATTCATGGCTATTTAGCCATGTTGCTCTGGTGTATTTTCCTTTTACAAACATCTTTCTGTATAATGTCTTGTAATTAGAACAGGAAATCATTGAGTAACTGTAAGATGAATAAGAGTACTTAGACTGAAAGGAAAATTACCTTCCGAGAAATTATATTCAGATTTTTTTTTTCCCTGCCACACGTTACTGTCTTGGTAATGATGGTAACAGCTGTAGCTACTCTTATCTGTGTTATTGTTCTGCTTTTTGTTTTCTGGATTCAGTCTTCATTTTCAGTAATATCAGAAATGAATGGACAGAAAATAGGAAACGCCTAATTATGATAAATATTCAGTGTCACAACAGAGCAGCAATTAAATGGAAACTTCAATATAATTATCAATAGCAGCAAAAACTGGAGTGAAGCCAGGTATATAAAGTTGATGCCTCTTCTCCTAGCTGGTTGCTAGGAGCACAGGAAAAAGGAGAAAGCATCGAGAAAGGAATGTCTAATGTAATAAACTAACAGAAGGCGGCATAAATCATGGAGAGAGGAGTTCATATCGACAAGATTTGACTTCCATTGGCCTGAAACTAGACAGCAAGTTTTCTAAACATGAACAAATTCAGGTTTGCTCTTTTAAAAACCACTCTCTGTTGTCTTTGAAGCAGTGGGGACGTTATGTTTCAAACATAGCTCTAATACATATTTGGAATCTTTTAAGTGAAAAATCCGTAAATGTTTGTTTCTATTGGCATCCAAATGCCTTCACCCTAATACGATTAGGAGAACTAAAGGGTCGGATTCTTGGCAGATTTCTCAGTTGAGGTAATTAGGTGCAGGAAGGAACATGCATACTTTTTCCATCAAGCTCTATAAAATCCTGGCGAGAAGGTTTTTTTTTTTTAAGTTAAAAAAAACCCTTACTGATGTTCGAGGTAGATTATGGTGGTTAGCAGTAACTATAATAGTCTAATGTTTCCGAAACAGGCAACGTTCCTCCCCAGGCCCAAGAATGAAAAAGAAAGTTGCATTTCTGAGTCGTTTTGGAAGGTATGGGAGCAGATTGCTCCTCGGGAAATCATGTTTTCAACCACTCTGTGAATTTGGCCAGCTTTTGCTATTAAAAAAAATAGCATTATGGATGTTTGAAAGTCACTGCCCCATTAAGTCATTGTGTTTGCTATTTCATGCATCTCCCTTGCACAAAGACAACTTGAGCAACATGCTATTCAGCTTGAATGCCCGTTCTTCCCCTCTCTCCCCCCTCACCCCCCCCACCAACTTCCCACTCCCCCAACCCAATGATGTGAATTAAGCAGTGGTATACAGTTACTGTTTGAAAAGCATGGGTGGAGTCTCCCGATGTAATTACAGTTTCTCTATGGAATTCTGTTTTGAACTTTGAAAATATATAAATAAATGAAAAATTGACATTGAGAGAGGTTAACAAAACGTGTAATTATGATATAAGCCCTGGATTAGAGTAATTTTGGTTGAGCATTTACAAGTAGTGTACTTTAGGTATTAACTTTTAATAGGTAGAATTCTTTTTATTGAAGTTAAAATGAGATTGGCGATTTTGAATCTCCTATTCACAGGCAGTAATTCCTTTTAAAAATAGACACATATAGATGGGGAAGTGGGGGCGGGGGAGTGGACATGGGGGAAAACAGATTGTAACCAGGGAGTGGATTGTTACCTTACTAGAAACTCCTCATTATTCATTTAAAATTTTACCCAGTGTCAACAACTCTTCACTGATCATTTTCTGTGGACTAAAAAAATGTCAAATAATACACACCACCCAACTAAGGGCAACCTACTGGAGTTAGGAGAAGAAAACTTCTTTTTCTCAGGCCTGTATTTTGTTAGAGCAATGCTTTGATTTCTTTTCATATGTGGGTGTGGTTGAAAGAAAATCTTTGTTCCAGGAACACTTTGTTTGTCTTTCACTAAACAAATGTGCAATTTATCCATTCTTTATTCATTCTTAGATTTATCTGTTGGCCCTATTATGAATTGGAGTGGGGAAAAATGCACGACAGAGCATTTGTTGGCAGGCCTCATTGCAAGACTAACTTTGCATTAAAGTCTTTGTTTATTATATAAACATATATATATATATATATATATATATATATACACACACACACACACACACACACACACACACACACACATATATGAGCCACACAAATAAGAAAAAGTAATTTGGAAAATAAGTCACTTGGAATTTATATAAGAAAAATTCTTTCAAGGTTGACCTGACTTTTTTTTTTAACCTATGCTCCCAGCTAGGATACTGTATCTGGCCCTGGGTTTTAAATGTTCTTAGTATCAAGTCAGGAGGAAGTTAGTTTAATAAATACAAAAGCTTATGGTAAAATCATGGAGCCTTAGAAATTTTAGAACTGAAAGAGAGCTTTGAAATCATTCATTACATTTCCCCCGTCTCCTGTTCTACCTTGACGTCCTTATCAATTTTACGTATAGATTGACAGATTTCTTAATATCAATAATATTAATAATTAATAATATCTTAAGTAGATGTTTTTCCCCTGGTCACACAATTGTATCTGCTCAGTCTACAGAGAAGTACCAGGCTGTAGACCCCAATAAAGGAACACTCTGCTTCTGGGCCCCACGCCTACCCAGAGGACTAACTCTTCAACTTTCTGGGGAGCCAGTGAGGTTTGGCATCTTGATATAGTGGTTTGAGAAATTCATGGGAACCCACTTTGGGGAAAGACTCATTAGGAAGAAGTCTTGTCAGATTTGAAATTTGCTTTGTCCATCCAGTGCCAATGCTCTGATCGGTTCTCTCAGTCCAACAAGGTTGTTGATGAAATCTTGTCGACAAAACAACCAGTTGATTTAATTCTTTCCATCTGTGAACCAGTTGTTTTGGCATCACATGACTTTGCTTGAGTTGGAAAATAATGCAGATCGATGATTGTCACCCATTTATAGACTTGTTGAATCCTAGTCCTAAAGCTGGAAATGGACCATTTGATCTGTTAGAGGTAGGAAAAGTCTTTGTCAAGAGATGTGCCTTCTTGGCTAGGTGGTGCCTTGAATAGAGCACCAGCCTTGGAGTCAGGAGGACCTGGGTTCAAATCCAGTCTCAGACGCTTAATAATCACCTAGTCGTGTGGCCCTGGGCAAGCCACTTAACCCCATTTGCCTTGAAAAAAATCTAAAAAAGAAATTAAAAAAAAAGAGATGTGGCTTCTGACTCAATAGTCAGGAAACATTTATTAAGAGCTTGGCATTAGGGCTGGTGAAACAAAGAAAGACAAAAAGGGCCCCTCTCCTCAGAAAGCTTACATTCTAATGGAAGAGACAATATGTGAATAAAAAGGGACATACAATATATGAACAATCAGAGAATGGAATGGAATAGATGAAAGACAATCTCAGAGGGAGAGGAAGGGGACAGAGAAGGCCTCCTTCAAAATGTGTCTTGAAGGCAAACTGAGTCTTTTTTTTTTTTTTAGTTTTTTGCAAGGCAAATGGGGTTAAGTGGCTTGCCCAGGGCCACACGACTAGGTGATTGTTAAGTGTCTGAGACCGGATTTGAACCCAGGTACTCTTGACTCCAGGGCCGGTGCTTTATCCACTGCGCCACCTAGCTGCCCCCCCGGGCAAACTGAGTCTTGAAGGAATCTAAGTGATAGAGATGAGGGAGGAGAGCATGGTAGATGTTGAGAGAGCCAATGCAAAGAAGTGAAAAACTACAAGAGC
Organism: Macrotis lagotis; assembly: GCF_037893015.1. NCBI lineage: Eukaryota > Metazoa > Chordata > Mammalia > Peramelemorphia > Peramelidae > Macrotis > Macrotis lagotis. The sequence goes on from NC_133661.1 coordinate 23,117,939, forward strand.
GCCAGTGTAAATGAATTTTAGAGGATGTAGAAATCTGGAAAGGTAAGAAGAGATTAGGTTCTAAAAAGCTTAAATGCCCAACAGAGGATTTATATTGGATCCTGGAGGTGATAGGGAGCCATTACAAAAACCATGGGGAAATTCTGGTCCACAGCTGGTTGTTCTCTGCAACTTTCCATAAAATAAGTTGTTCTTAGCCTAACTAATCAGGAACCACTGTCCTCATTGCTAACATCATGAAATGCTCATGAACATTCATTAACATCTGTGCTGCCTCATTTTGGCAGGAGCTCATGGTCTAAGAGCAGTGATGGTGGGAAGACATATTAGACAACTGAATAAGCATAGAGAGACTTTCTCACAACTAGGACTATCCCAAAATAAAATAGGGTGTTCAACAGAGAGTAGACTCCCCTTGGTGGAGACCCTGGCCATCCCCTCATCTGGTGTGTGATAGAGAAGATATCTTCAGTCACAAGTTTCCCTAAGTGGTCTCTGGGGCCCCTTTCATTGACAATTTGGTGATTGAGTAAACACCTAAAGTAAATGAGAATGTTAAATTCATAAATGTACAAAGCATTGCATAAGCAACTCTTCTAGATTGCTTGGTAAACAGAGAAAGAGGAATTACTTGTTTCAATGAAAACAGTGTTGACTAGCTTTCAATGAATTAAGAAAGACTTCATGGAATAGGTGAGATTTCAGGGACTGCTTAAACAAAGGAAGCAAATTCAATCATAATGAACATTTGTCAAAAATTTACGGTATCCAAGGCTCCTTCAAAGATATAAAATAACTGTATTCCTAACCCTAAAGGGCAGATGTATCAATGAAGGGATCATCTATGTGCAAAAATAAAGTGGAAAGGAGACCTGGTACTGCTCCTGGCTTACTTTGGGCAAATCCCTTTGTCTCTCTGGGCCCCAATGCTCTTGAATATAAAATGGTGAGGGGAAAGAACTAGAGATGATCTTCAATTACTTTTCTCACTTTCAACCTTACTATGATCATTTCTCTAAATTAGAAAGTAAAAATGTTATGGAATAGGTCAAAAAAGGTATTTGCAAGAGGTCCATTAAGCCCAAAAGAGAGAGGGAATAAAAAAGAGATTTTAAGTATTTTTGTGAGGAGAGCCCAGTTTCAAGGGAAATAATCATTGAATAATGGAGGAGTAAAGATGGGGTAATGAGCTTAGGCAAAAAAATTGACATAGTCTAAAGGGGTCACATGAATTTATTAAGGAATGGCACTGAAAATTTCTTTTTTCTTTTGTGAAGTTAGAGTACTACTTTCTTTATCTTATACCTTTTAGCCTCAGTTTCTTCATTGGTAAAATGAAAGGATTGGAATCATTTGCCACCCAAGGTCCCTTCTTTCTTAAAAGTTATGGTTTTTTGATCTTGAGAAACTGAGGCAGTCTCAGGATGACCCGCTCAAGGCTATTGAAAGTCATTGTTGGGGGGCAGCTAGATGGCACAGTGGATAAAGCACTGGCCCTGGAGTCAGAAGTACCTGGGTTCAAATCTGGTCTCAAACACTTAATAATTACCTAGCTGTGTGGCCTTGGGCAAGTCACTTAACCCCATTGCCTTGCAAAAAAAAAAACCTAAAAAAAAAAGAAAGTCATTGTTGGAATCTTAGCTAGGCAGTCCATCAGAACACGGACCCTTTCTCATTTGAAATTTCTTCTTCCTTGGAAGTTTATAATGGTACAATTGTAACTTTGTGGTTGCCTCTTTAGATGGCACTTAGATACTCTTGAGTTTGAATAAAGACTGATGGATGTCAACACTTAATATTTAGTAAGTTCTTTAACTCTATAGGAAGTACCTACTTTAACCAAAAGTGTGAACTATTTTTGGGTCTGCTTTAAAAATCTCAAATTAGCATGTCTTGGGAGACACATTCTATCATCTTTAAAAATGGCATCTAATTTTGGAACTTTCCTTCAATGTAAACATATTTCCTTTTAATTAAGTGTGCCAGCTGAAGAAGTGGCTACCCACAAACTAAGCAGGAGGCTAAGAAATGTAAACTGTAAAAAGATGTCATCTTGCAAGCCGCAAAACATCTCCATTCGAGGAGAAACAAGAAGCCCAAGGAACTAAATGAACATAAATAGAAATACATCTGGGAATTAGCCTCCTATCTGAAAAGGTCACATCTGCACCTTCCACTGATACTGATGATGTTCTATCGTTATATCCTCTCCTTCCTAATACTTTACCACCGGTTACCAGATGGTCATAATAGTGTCAATATCCCTAACAACAGTCTTGTACAAATCCCTACGGCATGGGAAGGTCTTCAAATACTGAGTGTTTTTCCCATTGGATAAGTTAAGTGATATATTTGGGAATTGGTTATAACTGATGGTGGGTTTGTGGAGTGCAGTGGCAAACTGGGCTCTGGGATACTAAATCTGGTTTGGCATTGCATAGACTTGGAGTCATCGAAGGGATGGATTGTTTGTCATTGATAAAGCTTAAGATGATGGAGAGACTTATCCATGAGGGGTTCAATTTGGTGAATGGGTGCTAAATATAGCAAGGTGTAAACAGGCATCGAGAACATCAAGAACAGGATTCATTAAAGTTACTGAAGCATTTTCATCAGACTTAAGTTGGTTCTGATTGAGTCCTTTAACAAGGGCCCTTGGGATATACTTCTCAGCAGGGTTCCCTTCGGTCTGCTAAGGTGCCAGATGGATTTTGAGGGTTTGGGGAACATTGAAATAGGGGAAGGAAAAATGTGGCTAGCTGGGGTGGCTGACTTGAGAGAGAATTAGGAGAATGAGAATTGTAATGATGATGATATTTAGATCCATAGAGATCTGAGAAGTATACTACTTTCCCAAGCAAAGCATATTGTGTGAGTCCATATGACTGGATCAATGGAGAGAGGGAAGAGGCATGAGCTCTGATGAATGAGAATTGACAGGAGATAACTTCATGCTATATGTCATATCACATAGAAAACAGAATTTGGAGATTGAAATGATGTGATCATATCTTGATTCTTGCATGCCTTGCTGTCTTTACAAGAGGAAAGAGTTATAATGGAGGTCTTTTTTTGTTGTGTTTTTTTTTCTTTGCCTAGGGGAGGACGATGAAGATTCCAATGTGATTGTCCTCAGCTATCCACAGTACTGTCGCTACCGTTCCATGCTGAAACGTATTCAAGATAAACCATCATCAGTGCTAACAGACCAGTTTGTGTTAGCCCTGGGTGGAATTGCTGTGGTCAGTAAGAATCCACAAATCCTTTACTGTCGGGACACTTTTGACCACCCAACTCTTATAGAAAATGAGAGTATATGTGATGAATTCGGTAAGTCTCTCTCTTTTTGTTTCCCACTGTTTTTGCTTAAACAATGTTCATTTTCATCTAGCTGATGTTTCCACCCCGTGGTGTGGCCAGTGATGGTTGGCTATGGGTTCTTTTTTTTTTCTTTTTTCTTTTTAGGTTTTTGCCAGGCAAACGGGGTTAAGTGGCTTGCCCAAGGCCACACAGCGGCTATGGGTTCTTAACCATGTTGAGTCTCTTTCTCTCTCAACCTGTCTACCATTGGCAATGGGGTTATTATTTTGAATCTACAGACAAGTTGTTGAACATATACAACATTAAGCTGCTTGTTAGACCTTGAAATTGGACTTTGGGAAAGAACTCCAAAATATAAAGCTTCCTATTACATTGAACTTGAGTTGCTTGGGTATTGGTTTTACTAAATGGTTATTCACCTGTACCTGTGGTACAGCATTATTTACTGGACCCATTGTAGATCAACAGGCATTTGGGGTTGGTCTCCATGGTGCACTGGTTTTTTCCCTTAACAAGTCACTCAACAAACATGAAGCAGTTGGGGTATATTATTATCAGGATTCAGATAGAATTGATGTTTCAGAGTTTTGAGTTTTGAGTCAGAAGGAATCTTTGAGACCATTGAGTCTACCCCCCTCCCCAGTCTCCCTCCATTTAATGACTCAGGTCTGGAGGTGGGTAATCAGTTTAGTCAAGGTCACATAAGTATTAAGTATCAAAGGTAGGATTTTGGACTCAAATTCTTTTGGAATTTGAATAAAAATTTGACCTAAATTTCTAAACTTCTCATTTCTAAAAATTGGACTCAATTTGAATTTGACGAAAAATTTCTAGTGCTTTTTAATTTTATCAAGATTATGTTGTGTTTTTCACATACACACACACACACACACACACACACACACACACACACACACACAGACACCTATCCTATATACTCAAAACATAGTAGGGTTCTAAATTGTTCACCATCCTGTGACCTGATCTCTTTGACTTTGTTCTCTCTGATGGGCTTCTGGTTTTAGTATGGTTCATTCTGGTAGTGCCCATGGAGAGGCTTCCTCAAGCTCCCCCACCCCCACCCCAGTAGCCCTTCCTTGGGGAAGAATATTGGCATAGAGTGGAAGTCAAGAGAAGAGAAGGAAGAGCCATTGTCATCATTCAGTGGGTCCTAAAACCATGAAAAACCTGAAACTGAGTTATTTGATATCATTTCAGCTATGGAATCTATAAAGCTAGAAAATCTTTACCAGTCCTTAAAAAAGAGGGGCTAATACTTATGAGGAAAAAAGACTTTTTCACCTCCCTACTCCCTTCCCCAGTATATAAAGCAAATATGTGTGAATATTTTAGTACAAATATATCTGGCCATAATAATTAGGGCAGTCAATGTTTCTGGAATGTCTTTGAAATAAATTTTTATTCAGCTAGATAAAAATGTGTCCTTGTTTGTGTGTGTGTGTGTGTGTGTGTGTGTGTCCTTTTTAGCCCTACTCTGAGCTTCCCTTATTTGGCCCCTTCAAACCACCCTCTCCACTCCCTGCCACTCTACTGAGGCCTCTCATTTACTGACACAAAATAAAACTGAAAGAATTCCTTCCCTCTTGTTTAAGAGCATTTGAAATTAGAATTTCACAATGTAATGCAATGAAAAAAAAAAGGTTTTAACCTTTGGGGCTAATTTAAGCGTTATTAGTCATTGAGTTTCAAAGCTCTTACCATGAAGATTCTTCTGTAATTTGAGAATTTAACAACTCAACTGTGATCAAGATGGCTGTTCCAGTTACTAAATCCATCTTCAGTCTTTCTTCCAAACTTTTGCATCTGACTTGTAAAAGCTATGATTTCCTGAATCTCCCAGTGACATTGCTTACTTTAATATTGTTTTTCTTCCTTGGCCTCTTAAAGTGGCAGCTGACTTTTGCAATGCTAAGTTGTTTTTTTTTTTTATTGAAGGTACCTTTAAATTGCTTCTGGGATATCTGGCCATAATAATTAGGGCGGTAGATGTTTCTGGAATGGAATGCCTTTGAAATTCCCAATAGTGTGCTATGAGACAAACTAGTCAAATCAAGGAATTTTTTTTTCAATCCAATTTTTAATTTTGGAAACTTTGATATTACCTGTCCCCCCCCAAGGAATGCATATTAAGTTTCCAAAGAGTATACTTTTAAATCATCTGGTTGTGCCAAGGAGCCACAGGCTGAAGGAGCTGGTTAAAATGTATGGCTAGGATTTCTCCCCACAACTAGCAGTTGGTAGAAGGACATAAATTTAATTAGTGACTAGCATTAAACAAATGTTACTAATATTAAACACTGCCAGATGACTGAAACACTTCTGTTTGATTACCCCAAGTGCCAGGGGCTTCACAGATGAATTTGTTGCACAGTATATCTATTCTGTACCGCACGTCTGGTTGCTTCAGTAATTGGTCAGATGTAATTTAGGTAACAGTTTTCCTGTGCTGTGAAAATCAAATTTTATTAGCCATATCACCAGGTGGATGAATAGGATACCTGATAGCAAAGAGTAGGCACTCTGAGTGGCTATACCTTTGACATATTTAATGCAGAAGGGTTCATAGAGTATCTCCCTGTTGTCCATTGTAAGGACTCTGTCGGTTTTTCTAATTCTAACAAATGTTTATTTAATCAGCCTATATTTCCTCAACCCTTGCTATGAATCAAACAGTTGTGGGGGAGAGTAGTTCCTTGCCTCTGAGTAGCTTAGTCTAATTGGGAAGACAAAACCTCTCTGTTCTCCATCTCTTGTCTCTGTCTCTGTCTCTGTCTCCCCCCCCTTCTCTCTCTCTCTCTCTCTCTCTCTCTCTCTCTCTCTCTCTCTCTCTCTCTCTCTCTCTCTCTCTCTCTCTCTCTCTCTCTCTCTCTCTCTCTCTCTCTCTCTCTCACACACACACACACACACACCCCAAGGCTAATTGACAATGTGCATACAGAGACATATATAATTAAGCATCAAATGAACAATACAGACAAATGGTGCCTTGGGAGTTAGGAGGAGGGAGAAATAGAGTTAGAATGGAAGCCAGAAGGGTCATAGAAGGATTTATGGCAGGACAGGAATTGGTCATGGAAAATGAACCAAAGTAAAAGTTTATTAGGGGGAAAATGTATATACATGTGTGTTTATTATTTTATATAATAATATTATGTTATAAACACATTTATGTGTTATTTATATATTTGAATATATTATATTTGAATACCATATGATGTATTATATAAATATACAATATATTTATGTGTAGATAGATAGATTTTTTTTTTTAAAGAGTAGGTCTCCGCATTTCATATGACTGGAAGGGCAGGGGCTACTCACAAACCCATAGGTATAGATTGACATAGGTGTTTTGTCCTGCCCCAGTTCTGAGCCGGGCCAGTTTATTCCCGCTTTGGCATCCCAGCAGACTACCTCATCTTGGGGCCCACTGTATCAATTGATGGACTTTGTACAAATACATCACAGCCCGCGGTTCAGAATTCCTGAGATCCTTTACCCACCAGCCTCAGTAGCTAGGATTACATTGTTAATATTTGCCCACACCCAGCTATATTTACTTAAGATATAAAATTATTTTATATTTTAGCCATTAAATTAAAATATATAATGTTCCATATGATACATAAAACTCTGTAATATATATCCTATAAATATGTATTTTCCTACATTCCTTAAAATAGCTTCACTTCTTGGTGCATAACATTTACAGAGCTTTGTACTCTGCCAATTGCTTTCACATACTTTATCTCATTTGTTATTTTTTAAAAGAACAATAGAGAAGAATAGGAGTGTTATACTCATTTTAGAAAGAAGGAAACTGAAGCTCAGAAAGTTCCTATGATAGGTTAGTTCACAGTAAAACCAGGCTTAGGACCCACTGGTCTACTTTTGGTCTCCTGTTCTCAAAGTCCTGAGAGATAGCGAACTGGAAAGGACCTTTGACTCTTGTTGACTTTAGTCTTGACTTTTTACAGATTGGGGAAGTGTAGGTTTTTGGCGATTCCTTGATTTGCCCAAGATCATGGAGGTAATGAGGTTGTTTGCAACAATTGCCTCTGAACAGGAGTTAAGCCCAGGTCTTGGACTGCAAATTCAACACTCTTCACCATACCTCCTTCTCATATTTCTGTTAACTCATCATGGCTGCTTTTGCCAGTTTTTTTCTGGCATATTTTGTTTTTTCAGGACAACGCTATAGCTACCTATCATCCCTAAGATATATAGTCACTATGAATAGTGACAAATTGCCATCTCTTACCTGGTTCCTCTTTTAACAGTAGGGATAGACTTATGAATTGGAGAAGCATGGTGAAAAGTACCATCTATGGTTTCTGGATGGGATTTTCTTTCCCTTCCCAAACCTAGCTACCCTAGATGAGGATGAGGTTCATGCCTCATTGGTCCTATGTCTTCAGAAACCAGGTCACTTTTATTTAATCCAGGAACCAGGATCTCATGGGTAGATGCAATGTATCTGTCCGAGAATATCCCCCTTTTACGGAGCGTTCTACAAAATGAAGGAATTTCATTGGATAGTAAATGTGATTCATTTAGATCTGTGGTTATTTATTGCAAAACTCCATGGATTTTTCTGAAGCTATTTAATGAAAAATTTGATTAGAAATTTTTAATGGAAAAAGAGGATCAATGAAATACTGTGGTTTAGTTCAAAGGAGCACCATTGAGATTTTTATTTACGTTGAGATATTCAGAATCGAGTAAATATAGCTTGGTTTTAATTAACTGTCCTCCTTCCTTTGGAAAGGTTATTTTAGGCTTGAAGGGTTTTGATAGTAGACCATCTGCTTTCTTGACTCCATTTTATTCAGGTTCATTCTTTAGTTACAGCTTTGTACAGATTCAAAAACTGGGGTCTAAAGTCGAAATTGGGGGAGATTATTAAAAGGTGATTGAAAAGACTCCACATCTGGATATTGATTGTATTCCTTGGTCTTCTCAACTACTCTACTCTTAAAAGTCATGTGTTCACTTAGCATGGAGAATTGGCTTATCTTAACACTAAGGAAATAGGTCACCTCTTCTTCCGCCTGCCAAAAAAATAAAAAGAGTGGTTATGATGAATTTGTGATTAGGAAATGAGATCGTATAACAATTGGCAAAAGTGAAGACTAAAGGCAAGAATTATTAAGTTAGGGGTTTGGGAGCTTTTAGAAAAACTGATAACTATATTTCAATATTATTGCTTTCCTTTCCAATCTTATCTAATTTATTTTATTCACTTACAAATATCTAGAGAAGGGGTCTGTAGGTTTCACCAGAGATGACCAAGGTAAAAACAATTAAGCAAAAAAAAAAAATCCAAAAAAGTTAAAATCCCCTCCTTTAAGATAATATTTTTACAAAAATTATAACCCAGTTCACAATCCTTAGCTTCTACAACTGAATTTATATGTGAATCATCCTAGCAAAATTTCAGAGAATGGAACTCTCCTCTCTGCCACCCCCCTCCCCCAAGTGTTTAGCCATTTCCTTCATTTTGATTTTCCCCTTATGAAATGAACCTGTCATTTATATTGTGTTCAGTACATGTGTGGCAGAGGGAAATGCCCCCACCCCAAAAAAACCTTTTATCTCTTTTTTTTTCTAATAGAACATTAAAATGTACCCCTTGTAGGGATGGCTGGTGGCACAGCTGATAGAGCACTGGCCCTGAGTCAGAAGTACCTGAGTTCAAATCCGGCCTCAGACACTTAATAAATGCCTAGCTGTGTGACCTTGGGCAAGCCACTTAACCCCATTGCCTTGTAAAAACCTAAAAAAAAAAATAATAAAGAAAATTTCTTCAGGGGCGGCTAGGTGGCACAGTAGATAGAGCACTGACCCTGGAGTCAGGAGGACCTGAGTTCAAATTCAGACTTAGACACTTAATAATGACCTAGCTGTGTGGCCTTGGGCAAGCCACTTAACCCCATTGCCCTGCAAAAACCTAAAAAAAAAAAAGTACCCCTTGTAATGCATGGCGTTTAACCTTAATAATGTGTAGATTGATTTCACTTGGGTAAGTGATCACAGTTCAGTCTCAAGTAAGGGAGGGAGTACAGTAGAATAATTTTCTCTAAGGTATGGCATCTGTCACTGAGATCTAACAGAGAACTCAACTTACAAAAATGGTACTAAGACCATTTCTTAGAAATGCCTAGAAAGGGAACAAGATGTAATTAGTTTTGAACTCCTTGGTCTTTCTCAGTTGAAAAGATGCATAGGAAGTTTCATCCTAAAATTAGTAGTAGTAGTAGTAGTAGTAGTAGTAGTAGTAGTAGTAGTGATGGTGGTAGTGGTGGTGTTGGTGGTGATGGTGGTGGTAGTGGTGGTGATGGTGATGGCACTAGTGTGGTGATGGTGGTGGTGGTAGTGGCAGTGGTAGTGATGGTGGTGGTGATGGTGATGGCACTAGTGTGGTGGTGATGGTGATGGTGGTGGTGGTAGTGGTGGTGATGGTGATGGCACTAGTGTGGTGATGGTGGTGGTGGTAGTGGCAGTGGTAGTGATGGTGGTGGTGATGGTGATGGCACTAGTGTGGTGGTGTTGGTGATGGTGGTGGTGGTGAAAGTGGCAGCAGCAGCAGTGTAGTAGTAGTAGTAAATTGCATTTTATTTGATCCCCCATATTTCCCCTGTAAAGTAGATGTTATTTTGATCCCCATTTTTCAGATGAGGCACCTCAGGCTGAGATAATTAAAGACTTTCTCAGAGACATATATCCAGTAAGTGTGTAAGGTAGGGTTCAAACTTGTGTTTTCCTGACTCCAGGTCCAGTCTTTGCCTCCTAGATCACTTGTCATGTCAGACTTACATTTCTAACCAAGACTAGGATTAAGCCAAAGCAAAGATTTTCCACCTTAAAAAAGTTTGAGTTTTATAGAAAGTAACCTATTTCCATTCATTAGTCAGTGTGTCCATGTTGTAAGCATTGATCTTCAGGGAAGGGGCATTGTAATTCAGGATTTATGTATACATGCACATAAATTCACCCAAAGCCCTATAAGGTAGATTCTGCCAAGGCAACTATCGTTAGCCATTGAATGAATCTCAGATCTATGAACTTTTCCACTTGTTAGCAAAATATTCATTGAGGATGGGGGATTGGGGGACATGATTTTCCCCACCTTTTTTTTTTTTTTAGGTTTTTGCAAGGCAAATGGGGTTAAGTGGCTTGCCCAAGGTCACACAGCTAGGTCTTTATTAAGTGTCTGAGGCTGGATTTGAACCCAGGGCCTCCTGACTCCAGGGCTGGTGCTCTATGCACTGCACCACCTAGCTGCCCCCACTTTTTCTAATCCACTTCAAGGATGTAGATTTTATTCTTCTCCTTTTTTTACTTTCCTTTTGGGAGAAAATACTCATTGAGACAAAAAAGGAAGAAAGGAAACCTTGAATGTTTGTGAAAAGAAAAACTTTAGGGTGGGGTCCAGCCTCCCCTAGTTCTTGTTCCAGGTATTCTTTATTTTTGCCAGAAATGAAGGAAAGGTGAATATTTTGTTAAAGACATGGAAGATTTATAAGCAATTGTACTTTTTTGGCCTCTGTAGGTTTTCATGGTCTCTGGAGATTTCTTTGATCACGAACTCCTGGCCCCTTTTCACAAGAATGCAGCTAGTGTGCCCATACCAGTTGATATCTTATTGATCTCTCAGATAATAAAAACCCTCAAAATTATCTTTAATTAAAGATAAGCAGTAAAGAAATTTTTCTTGCGTGTTATAGACTGGTTACAAAAAAGAACCAGGCCAACACAGGACTGGTTTTTCTTTGAAGTCCTAGAAATGGATGTTTGTGGACACAGAGTCAACACAAGCCCCCGTTACTATGCATGTTTCACTTCAAGCTATCTTTTGGATATGATACCCAAAGAGATGAGTGGAGAAAATAGGGGACTTATGATTTTCACCAGGCAGTATGGCCAACTAAGCTTAATTGAGAAACCTGGCTGTAAGAGACAGTCAGATGCTTCTCTCTTATATATAATTGTGATTTATTGTCTTGGTTTTAAGAACATGCTTTGGCCAAGAAAACCAGAAAATGCCCTATTTGGCAGAGACTTAGAAGACAGGATATCAGGACAAAGGTTTATACAGGTAAAAACATACCACATCCAGTAAAGGCTAATGGAGAGAATTTTGTTGTTGCTGTCGTAAATTATTCCATTCCATACATAGACATGGCATGGAGAGAAGTCGGGTGAGTGGATTTTTTCCCCCCTGTATTTTTTTTAAACAAAGGAACATTTTAAAATAGTTTCAAGCTACTTTTTAACAGCAGAGTGGACCCAATGACTTATTAAAAAAGCTTTCTGGACTCTTGGGTATAATAAACTCTTGTTCACCTCAGAAGAAGGGATTTGTAACTATATTGGCTAATCTTTCATCAAACATTTCATCTAGAAAAATAGGAAAGTTATATCCCATTACATTAGGAAGATCAACATAGTCTTCTGCTGAGTGAATTGGACATTTTTATCAATAAAAAAGCACACAGGAAGAAACTGATTCTTTGAAAAATTAACATACAGAATTATTAAGACTGGGGGACGTTATATGATGGAGAAAGAATATCCAGTATTTTAAAAGCCCTTTGATAAACTCTTATACTAAACTCACTCTCATACTAAAATTCATCCTTAACTTTTTCCTAAGGTTAAATTTTGTACCCTGGACTATAGGGAGGAAAGCTTATCTAAACGTTTTTTAGTCATTTCCAGAAATGAGCCCCCATTGGTGGTAGCTGCACATCTCTTTGTCCTTTTGAGGAGCAACTCAGTTTTATTCAATAGGGTTCATAGCATTTCCATTAGGTGCTGTCTGAAAGATCCTAGATTCATCTGAAACACTCTTATGGATTCAGAGATAAAGTTGTAGCATGGTAGATTTAGGAGTGGAAAGAATATTAGAGATCATAGTACTTCTAAGAGTTGGGGTTTCAAAGGTTTTAAATTAGAGATTGTCTAATCCAAACCTGCATTTTACCAATGAGTAAAATGGAACGTGGAAAGAATGACTTACCCACACACACACTCACCCAGGTAATAAAAGGCAGGGTGAGAATGAGAACCCATGTCCTATAAAGCCAAATATGGCTAACTTTTCCTCTTATATCCATACAGATGCAATCACTATCTTCAAAGTCAGGTAGTTTCTTTAAGGGAAAAATAATGAATTCCCATGGATGAACATACATTGCCTTGGTTTTAATAACATATGAGGGCCAACAAAGCCAGAAAATGTCTCTATTTTGGCAGAGATTTTAGAATACAGAGTACCCAAAGAACTCAATGTATATTGGGTAGTATGTTATTAAGTCATCCAGGAATAGTCCAGAGGTTAGAATTTGGTGGAGAATGTGGCGGCCCGTGGTTTGTACTGACTGTGGAAGAAATTCAGAAATTACAAAAGAAATTATTATTATAAGGATTCTCAATCTCAAGATAGATGAACTGTGATTGAGGGCTAACTACAAAGAAAGATGTGTAATGCTTTCTACTTAGCATTTAAAATACTGAAAACACGTATAACTCCATGAAGGAAAATAGGAGGCACCCAGGTCTTCCATAAATTTGGTGTGACTTGGAGTGGGTGGCTGACAATGTTTTCTTTCTATACCTTGCTACAATTTTCTGCTTAGAAGGCATTGGCATGCCCAACTTGGCATCTTTTTTTTAAATGAAAAAATTATAGGTCTAATTTCAAAAACTGAAATGTATGCAAGCTTTCCTGCTTCTGTCACATTTATATTCCTGTAACATATAAATCATTTCCTTTTTTTAAATTAAATTTCTCTTGCCATGATTTGGTAATGGGTTTTCAAAGGAGGCCAAGTAGCCAAGTTCTTGGCATGAAAAAAGACTGTGTTGCTTGTTCAGGAAATCTCACTGCTAGCTGGCATTGCCCTTGATCCCATCAGCTGGGCTTCATGCTCGCTTTGGTCATGGACACAAAATCCTCCTGCTGGGAATTCTTCAATCCATTCCAATTCTGGCCTTTCAGCTTCTCTTGCGAGGAGAGGGATTAGAATAGGTACGATATCAACAGTAGTCATGCCACAAATAACAGCAAAAACACTTCCTACTCTCAATGAATGATCAAACCTTTATCATATGCCCATCGGTGACATAAGGGAAAGAAGAGTTCTGTCCCAATCTTTGTTTGATGCCCTCCAGTGAAGTTTGAGCTCATCTCTCCTGGTTTCATTCCTCTGTAGGCTAGTTCTAATTATCAGAAAGAGTCTCCTTTTCTACCCCTGTACAACTGCAAACCTATTGTTCTGAGTCTTCAGGGCCAAATGGAAACTGCTAGAAACAAACATTTCACCTATTTGAAGAGGCCTGTTATGTCCTCACTAAGTCTTTTTTCCTTCAGAACTAAACATCTCTAGTTTCTCCAAGTGATGTAAACCAATCAGAAAACAATCATTTTTTAATTAATAATTATATATCTGACACTATGCTAAATGTTTAGGATTCAAAGAAAGGTAAAACACAGTTTCTGCCCTCAAGAAGCTAGGAAAGATAACATATAAATCATTATGGACAGAATACTTGAAGATAATCAGAAAGAGAAAGTTATTAGCAACTGGGGGTACCAGGATAGTTTCTCTTGAAGAAAGTGGCATTTGAGATGATAGCAAGAATGTCTTCCAACCTCATCCTATGTTAATGAAGAGCCACACTGAAGTTTTCTCCAGAATAAGGTTCCTTATCCCTTCAAAGGCTAAATGTAAGTCCATGTGAAGACCACAAGCTGCTAAGATGGAGCCACCTAACTTTTCTAAGAGGGTCAAGGGACTTTCATCAACTGGCAGAATGTAAGGTTGTGAGCTCTGGGGGAAAAAATAGCCAGGTTTTGCCCCTTCTTAAATGTGATGGCTGCCCTTTGGGGATACAGAGAGTAAAAAGAGGCCACCTGGGGTAGAAGGTGAGGGATCAGAGTCAGCTGGGATCATCTCCTCGAAGTATGAATTAACCGTCACAATCATCCCATGTTTTTGAAAAGAGCTCTGGAGGGTTTCAAAGATTTTCTCATCAATTTTTTTGCTTCTCCATCTTCCTTTCTTCCCTCGAGTTTAGAACCCCTTTAGTAGAGACTTTATATTTTAGCTGTTTCCCTGCTGACTTAATTATTCTTTTATTAAATTTACTATCATTATTATAAACTCAACATTTATAGTAAACACCAATTAACCAGCAATTGAACCAGGCATGGGGTAAATCTCCTACCAAACTCTCAAAAGTCAGCCTTTCTTTTAGATATGTAGAGAAAATGTATATAATACTCTACATCTTAGCAAGATAAAATCCAACTAGCATTGAAATGGTTGACCTTGGGGTTCCTTCCAGCATGTTCTGGTGCTATTATCTTTTATTTCCTTTTATTGTGCCTGTCACAGTGTAGCCAATTAATAAATGTTTTCTTGAAATAAATTTTTGTTCTGTTCTAGTTGGGGAGTATGTTGTCTTAGTTCCTGTTGAACTGATTCTTGTAGAAATGGAAATATCTTACTCAAGGAAACCCTGTTTCTTTGTAATAAGAAATCTCTAAGAGTGATAAGGAAGATGGCCAAGATGCTGGACAAATCCAACCCAGAACTAAGTTCTTTCTGAGTAGGGGGAGTGCCATACAAGTTGGACTGAACCTTCCTTGAACTTCTTTCTCTATAGGTTTTGGAATTCTATTTCAAAAATAAGTCCTTGCAATATGGTTGTTAGAAGACATTGATGGCATTGAGTCATCATTCACTTCTTAATTGACAATACTTTTTAGGGGTCAAATCACGTCAACTAAACTTGAGGGTAGGTTGTTTTTAGTCCACTGGATATTCAGGGAGTTTGGATTTAGTAACCTTAGACTGGATAAGACCAAATCAGTCAGTCAATCAAATTTTAAGTGAGGCTTATAAAGAACGATTGATCCTCCGCCTTCTAAAGGAAATACTTTGATATAGCAGAAGGAGTGAGTGCCACTTTCTAGTTGTTTGACCTTGACCAAATTTTTCCCTTTTCTCTAAGCTTCATGTAAAATGAAGGGATTGGTCCAGGTCATTTCACAGGGCCCTTCCCATACTAGCCTTCTACGGATATATGAGTCCTATAGACTCAAAGGATGCACGGTGGTCCCTTTACTCAACCGGGATTACTTCTTGGCAAGAACAAGTAGTTTTCCATCCCAGAAATGACTTTTGGCCAAGGAAAGATGATTGACTTCATCATTTATCCCTCTCCAGGTCCAGGCTAGGTACCACCAGAACTTAGACGAAATCAGATAGTTTAACCAGTGGATGAAAAAAGCATCAGAAATTGAACTTTCAAAGCAAAACCACTGAGGCATTGGTATTCATTGGTAGAGTTTAGTTCTTGTGTTTGCGTAGATGGTGGCACTGGGCAATACAATCTATTCAGTTTTACATGGTTCTTAGCAAAAGTTAAAGAGGAGAAATAGGATGAAAGCAGAGGAGTGCTGAGAGTTCTCTGGACTCAAGCAGGCTGAGTGTGAATATCTATAATCTCTGCTTTTGGGGAGGTAGAGACTGGTTCTGAGGGAGCCAAAGACTATCTTGTATCCATATTGAATCTGGCTTCTTGGGAGTAGAGGACCCCAGACTGCTGAAGGAGGAATGAACTGGCCTAGATCCAAAAAATGCAGAAGATTGTTTAGCTTTTGTGCCATTCAATACTGGAATTGGGCACTTCCACCCTAGGCAAGATGGGAAGACCCCAAACTAAAAATAAACAAAAAATACCATGGATAGGAAGAAATGTGGCTCCCCTACCATATTGGTATCCACATGAGTTCACATTCAGGGCCTTCCATTGATTTTATGATCATAATAATCCCTACCTTCACTTCCAGCCCTTTATTAACCAAGTGCTTTTGCCAGATTATCTACTTTATTCCACATTTCATCCACTTCAAGGCACCAGAACCAACTTGATGATTAATCCAGCTGACAGATGAGAACACTAAGGAAGAAGTCAAGTAACTTAGCCAAAGTCTTCTGATGACCAGATCTTCTAAAGACTATTCAGGTGTTCTTTCAACTACAACAAATCCCTCTTGCAATTCTAGCTTTTTTTTTTCCTCCTTGAGCTTTCTCACCTAGCATATGGGAATGTCAGAAAGGCATTGGATGATGGCCACTTCTGTTACCCATTTTCCTTCTGCCTTCTCCATTCTACGTGTGTCTTTGCTTGAGGGTGGGATGGAGCCAACTTGAATCAAGAGCTACTCATTTAAGTTTTCAATGTGAGTGTTTTCACTATGGATATACACAAATGCTAGAACTTTTAACTGTCATTTTGTTGATTGTCTAAACTTAAGGACGTGGTGAAGAAAATGTTAAAGATACAGATTAAGTGGGGGCAGCTAGGTGGTGCAGTAATAGAGTGCCAGCCCTGGAGTCAGGAGGACCTGAGTTCAAATCTGGTCTCAGACATTTAATAATCACCTAGCCATGTGACCACGGGCAAGTCATTTAACCTCATTGCCTTAAATAAATACATTTTTTAAAAGATTTTATTTATTTTGAGTTTTACAATTTTTCCCCTGATCTTGCTCCCCTCCTCCCACCCCCAATAAATAAATTTTTTAAAAAATACAGATTAAGGTAGAGGATGTACCTTGGGCAGGCCCAGGATTACTTTGGTTTTGTCTATGGAGATAGTCATGTTATTATGATTTAGAACAATTTATTCTAATAACATAATTCTTGTGAAAACATGAAATTATGATAATTCTGGGCTAACCCAGGGCCTTGCATGTAGTAGGTAATCAACCAGAGTTGGTTGCATTGAATTAATTCATTTTCTAGATTTTCTAATATCATACAAGGAAGATTTTCATAACCCAGTCCAGACACTGCTCTTGACCATAACGTGGACAGGATGACTTGAGTTCAAGGCTAAGTTCCAGCTTGGACAAGATGTAGGTTCCAGAACAACTGGGGCAAGGAAAACAAGGGAGAATCTTCATGGGGGAAGCAAGCTCAGACCAGGTCCCATGGACTAGCAGGGTCCATCATAGAGAAGGGGAACAGTATACCTAGAAGAGCAGAGTCTCAGCTTATCGATACCCCTTCCAAGTCAACATCAAGGTCTTCGGCAGCAGCCAAGGCAGAGTCAGCCAATTAGGTGAAATCTGTCTGTTTACCTGGGATTGGCAAGAGCCAGCCTTTCCAGGTCATGTTTGCCCATATAAAGTTAAGAGCCTCAGCTGCTGCTGAGAAAGATCCTCCTAACTGAAACCATGGGATGCATTAGACCTAGGGTTTGCATAATTTTTCCTTTTTGCCGAACTTTAAAAAGATGCCCAACATTTGTTTGGTTAGGATGATGGAAGGCATTGTCCCAGCTTTGGTTTGGGGAAAAAAAGGGACTATTGGGGAATTTGCTTAATTTATTGATAATTTGAAGATGAAAACTTTAGCTCTGTCTATATGTATTGGAAAACATTGAGGTGCTGGACATGTATAGATGGGTGCAATGGAATGACTGTTTTGTCTTTGTTTTGTTTTTGCCTGGATGTTTGGATATTTTGTGATTAAACCTATAAAGGATTGATGATCTACGATTAGTAGACGTTATGTGTCTGTAGATTAGTTAACGTAATCAATCATAGTCCAAATAGGTGATGAGATTCATCCATCTGTTCCACTGTCCACAGTAGGTGCCACACAGTGAAGACTCCAGAAATGAGCAAGTCCAATACTGCCCTGAAGGAGGGCATCTTACTAGATGAGATAAATTCATAAAAAGTTTGAATAAAAGAAAGGATGTGAAAGTATAATTAGAAAGGTGCTAAGGTGACTCCCCAGTGAACTAATTCCCTCCTCCAATTAATGCAGGTTGATACCTCCTCTGCAATTTATAGTCTTAGAGTCGCTCTGAGAGGTTTTAGCAGTAGCTAATATTGATAGAGGATTTACTATGTGCTTGGATAGATAATTATCTCATTTGATTCTCACAAAGGTAGGTGCTATTATTATTCCCATTTTGCAGATGAGGAAACTGAAGCAAACAAATATTAAGGGACTTGCTCAAGGTCACATAGCGGCTCTTGTGTCAAAAGCAGGACTTGAACTCTCCAAGCCCAATTCTCTCTCCATTATAACAAAAATTACCTCTCTGTCCTACTCATGAGATAATGTTTTCTTTGAAAATTCAGTGAAAACCTCAATCTCATTCCAACAACAGACATTTTATTAAGTGCCTACTCTGGG
The DNA here is from genome assembly GCF_037893015.1 of Macrotis lagotis. NCBI lineage: Eukaryota > Metazoa > Chordata > Mammalia > Peramelemorphia > Peramelidae > Macrotis > Macrotis lagotis. The sequence goes on from NC_133661.1 coordinate 23,136,508, forward strand.
CAGGAGAGCACATCAAGCCCTGGAACACAAAAGACATCCGATTTGTGTCCCTTCCTTGTGAAAGCTCCCGCTCTGGTTTGTGTAGCTGAAACCATGGGCTGAAGATGATTTGAATGTTTCACTTCTGAGATGGGTTTCTTTTGTGGTCAATCAAACATATTCTATATCCAGCTTGGAGTGAGAGAGTGTTCTTTCCCATATCTCCCCCCCTACACAGAAACACACACACACATACACACACTCACACGTATATATCTTTTTGTTTGGTGCCACTGTGCAGCCTTCCTTAGATCTATTCTGACCAACCATCCTACAGATCTTTCCATGTGATGGAACCCTGGGATTTTTTCCCAACGACTAATAAGGAGTCCAAGGAATATTTTGGCATTGTTCTTTGATACTATTTCTAGCCTCCATTAGTATAAATATTTAGGGTGTTTCAATGTGGTGGGTTTTGCAGCAGAGATATTTGTTATTGCTTTCATCTTGAGTCTGAAATATGTGAGCATTATGCATGTTCTCAAAATGTGTTATGAGGCCACGAAAGGCTTTGTAGTAGTGTGGAATCTGGAACCTTCTCAGATGCTGCTTATGGTTGTATCCTCACCAGTCTGAAAAATATGCAAATTATACAAAAGGCGCCCAGTATAGAGACTTAGCACAGTATTGGGTTTTTAAGCTTCCTCAAAACAAAAACAGGACATTGCTAAAGGGGAAGTTATGATTAATATATAATGGTGTGTGTGTGTGCATCATACACAAACTCACATTTATATACTCACTTGAGCAGTACATACTGTATTCATAAATCTAAATATAAGTCTTGGGGTTGATTTTTTTTCAGAAATGGAAATATTTAGAATTCTGAGTCAGATCTTTTTTATAATTTGACTAATCCAACTGCAGAGTAAGTTATTAATGACCCCCAGATGTTGTTTGTAGTGATTGAATTATTTCAGTTGGGAAATAATATTTTCTTTTTTTATGAGGGTGAGATTTCCTAATAGTCTTTGTAGCATCAGAATAAAAGTTTGATATTAGAACCATTTGCGTGCTCAATGTAATCACTTCTGTGAAGTGAAGTCTTCATTCTTCACATTTTTGGCTCTAATTGCTTCTTTTCCCATACGTCTAAAAATAAATATTTGCAAGTTTTGCATTCTGTCACTCATTGTAATACATAAAATATTTGTACACTGAGCAAAATCCACTGATAATGTTCACAACAGGCTATTTAGAGAAAGCAAGTTGTGTGTGGCAAACTGAGATAAAATACATTTGTATCAGTAAAAATGCCAAAGAAAACCATTTATCTTATTTTGAAAGAGTATTTTAAAGGAGTGGCTGGCTAGTTAACCCCTGGAGGTAATTTAGGTAAATTCATTTTCTGTAAGAATTGTTGAGTCTAAAAATAATCTTTTTTGCTATACAGGAAGTATGCAGATGCATTTTTATGAGTCCAGTCAGTTTTTTTACTAGCCAAACAAAAGGGATATAAAATGCAGATTATCCAGGAGAAGGGGCCCAATATGCAGACCCTCCAGGTCTGCAACTCCCTCTGCATGCTCTCCTCCCTGCCCCAGCTCACTGCAGCCCATACCCCTTCCTTGGGCTGCACCCAGCTCCTTAACACCTCCCACCAAAAGATTGGCCTTGAAGGAAAGAGGAGAAAGATGAAACTCCTTCTGTTGTTCTTCACAAGGCCCTTGGAAGGAACCCATCATGAATGAAGTAGGAGCCAGCAGGGAAAACTAAGATACTAGACTGTCGGAATTTTTCTCTTATTCTCCTCTTCTTTCTGTTGGTACAGATAATCAATAGTTGACTGAATGGGTTTAAAATTAACTTTGGGACTGAAGGACATGAAGTCATAATGGTAACATGAAATTCAACCATCCTTTTTTAATACCTCCTGCCCAATCTACCCCTACCACCACCCCCAGAGGGCCCAATTATTTGAATTCAGGAACCTTTCTCTGGCCTCCATGCAGGTACAGGCTGGTTTTCCTCCGTCTTTGGCCGACTTCTCAGTTTATTTACCGAGAATTGTATGCCCACAGGCAGTGACCAGTCAAAAAGAATTTGGGTACATGGGTCTGGTTTAGAAGCTCAGATAGTTTGAGAGAATGGAAAAGAATACTGGACATCTGAGGCCGAAAGACATTCTCTTTGGTCCTATGGCAGTTCTGACACTTTTAACTATATAACCATGGACACTTGGACATTTTGCCCTGAAAACTTCAGTTTCCTCTCCTTTAAAATACTGAGCTGACCTCATTGTCATGAACTTTAAAATACTATATAAATATTTATTATTATTGTACTGGCAGATCACTTGTCCTCTATGAAACTTAATTTCCTCCTCTGTAAAACGAGAAAGAGACAGTTAGGTGGCTTAAAGAATAGAGCATATTCCACTGGGCTTGAGATCAAGAACATTTGAGTTCAAATCTGATCTCAGACCCTTATTAGCTGAGTGACCCTGGGCAAGTCACTTAACCTATTTTAATTCACTAGAGAAGGAAGACTTGAATTCAAATCCTGCTTCAGATACTTAACTAGCTGTAGGACCTGGGCAAATCACTACTCTCACTTTCAGTATATTTATCTGTTAAATGAAGATTATAATAGCACCTCCCTCCTAAGGTTATTATGAAGCTCAGAAGAGATAATATACATAAAGTACTTTGCAAATCCTCTATAAGTGTTAGCTGCTGTAATAATAGCCATAGTGTTCATAATAAATGATCGTGCCCTCCAATGTCAATGCCTAACAGTACCTGACACACAGTTGAGGCTTAATAAATGCTTGTAGATGAACTTCCCATGAATGGGAAGCTCTATGAGTACAGGGTCTGTTTGATTTGTGTCTTTGTATAACATAGAGGATAGAGAGCTGACTTTGGAAGCCCTTGGATGATTAGCCTCTGGCACATATCTTAGGTGACTGACTCGAGGCAAGTCCCTTCACTTCTCAGTTGCCCCAGATAACTCTCTGAGAGAGTAGTTTGCCAGATGGTGCAGACTTGCATTGGTTGAGGGAGTTCCCTCACTCTGTTTTCCTTATACCACTGAAATCTCAGGTCCATTCCCAGCCTATCTGATAGATCAGTAAGCATTGTCCCAGATCTCAAGGAGTTCACATTTAAAATTATAATATTGTTATGAATGTTAATATTATTATTATCGACATCAATAATAGTATTATAGCTACCATTTACCTAGCACACATTTAGAGTTGGTCAGATGTTTTACATTTATTAGTTTAGGGCAACCCTGGGAGGTATATGCAACCCTTCGCTCCATTTTACAGATGAAGAAACTGAGACCAACAGAAATTACATCATTTTGTCCAAGGTAGGCACTAGGTCTTCTGGACTCTAGTCTGGCAGTCTATCTCCCACCGTGCCCAGAGAGCCTCTTAATAAATGCTTATCGTTGAATCAAACTGAATTGCGGATGCCTTCCACTAATAAGAGGCAGTGACTCCTCTCCTCCCCATCTCCAAATATTTGCTTTCTGACCTGCAGCTGGATATGTATTTCAAACAGAGTAATCAGCAACAGGGTCCATAATTGTCCAGACAGCTGTCAAATTTGTGCTGAATTTCGAGGTTCTGTGAAATGTGACAATGAAGTAATTCTGGGATGTTTTCTTGAAGCCATCTTTGTGATATGCATTCTTGAAGGCATCCTGGCTACTTGGAGCTCACATTTCAGCCCCAGTTCGGACCACCAAGCATGCCTAGGCTGGGGGAGCTTTGTCCTGGGAGCATTCTCCATCAATCAGAATCCTAAATTTACACTGTCGCCTTCCCTGGAGTGAATAATAACACTTTGCAGCCAGCTCAAGGACCCACATTCCCAATGGTGGTAGTACAGTGGAAATCCCGAGAAATAGCGGATATTAGACTATGGCCCCACATTCTTCTGTTTAAACCCACTCCAAAAAAAAAAAAAGACAACATTGTCATATTTTCCGATGACTGTTTATCATGAATTACATCAGCTTTCATTTCAATTGCTATTATTTCTCCTTTCTTGGTGCCTGAATAATTTACATCATTGGCATCTAGGGACCCTGAGAGCACCTTGGCCAACCAACCGCCGATGGTAACGAACATGGAGTATGCATTGTTAATTATTAGGCAACTCCTTTAACTTTTACAGAGTGACATAAAATATTGTCGAGGTATTTATGGCGAAGGCTACTTTTACATGAGTGTTTTTTGCTCCTGGCTAGTTCTTAGCTAACGCGATCATTTGTGGTTATTAGGCCTCAGGAGATATTATGTCAGAGCTGCTTTAAGAGTATTATTATGTATCACATGTCCTACAATGCGTGTCAGCACTTGAAACTTTCTTGCTATACAAATAAATGTAATTTTGGTTCATGCTCTTTTTGAGGCAGCCTTGTTTGTAAGCTTGCCTAAGTTCATTAGGTGCAATGGTTAGCTGGGAGGCTGTCTCTCTCTCTCTCTCTCTCTCTCACACACACACACACACACACACACACACACACACACACACACAAACACTTTTTTTCTCTCTATTCTTTTTTTAAATTTTTTTATTTTTTTTTCAATTTTTTTCAATTTTTCAATTTTACAATTTCCCCCCAAATCTCACTTCCCTCCCCCCAACCCCCACAGAAGGCAGTCTGTTAGTCTTTATAATGTTTCCATGCTATACATTGATCTAAATTGACACATTCACTTTTAAACCTTCCAATGTTCATTTAAAACCCCCCCCCCAAAACCAACAACTCCTACCACCCCCTTGGCAATGTTGGATTCAGTGTCTGGATCTGAGGAGCCCCAGTGGTTGTTTTTTAATATATTTTTTATTTATCTTGTAAAATTTTTCCCAATAACCTATGAAAAATAAATTATCTTTTAAAAAAATTAGTTCCAAATTCCATCCCTCTTCCTTCCTTTGAAGGCAAGCACTTTGATATTGATCCTACATGTGAATTCATGCATTGCATATTTCCACATTCGTCATGTTTCAAAAGAAAACACAGACGACCAATAAAACAAGAAAAATAAAGTTTTGCAAAGTCTGCTCCAGTCTCCATTCAGGGTTTAGCAGTTCTCTCTGGAAGTGGATAGCATTTTTCATCAGAAGTCCTTTGGAATTATCTTGGGTCATTGTCTTGTGCAGAGCAGCCAAGTCTTTCCCAGCTCATCGTCGTTCCAATATTGCTATGACCATGTCCAGTGTTCTTGAGGAGCCCCAGTGTTAACCCAGATGAGCTCATCCCAGCTTCCTAAGAGCTGGAAATGAAATTCCCCATTTTGTGGGCTCGTTCCTGATTTCCGTCCAAAGCGGGAGGCCTGGATAGGCCCATCATCCATCGTTGAGTTGGCCCTTCGGGCAAGCATGGCAACAATGGAAGCTAGGAAGTAGGCTTGACTTTCCATAAGCTGCCCTTCCAAGTAGTGAGCAGCAAACTCTGAATTAATCTGTCATTCCCCTTGTTCCAAATACTATGCATATTTTCCAGTACTTGCTTGTTTAAAGCAAAAAAAGGAAGGGCGGGCCAGAAAGTTTTACAAAGAATGAAAACACATTAATGACTCATGTGAACAATTACTGATTTTTCTTAACATATAATTTCTTAATTACTGTCAACCGAAATCATTTGCATGATAATATTTCCCTTCTCTCCCCCCTCCCCCATCTGGGTTTGGAGAGTCATAAAGAGTGATCAAAGGGTCCCTAGATCAATGGTGGTGAAATTTAACCTCTTCGTGCCCAGGGAGCAGTTGATATTGGATATCCTGTAGAAAAATACTCTCGGCAGCACAATGGGCAGAATAGATTTCCTAGGAAAACAAACACACACAAAGCTTCAAGGCATTTTCTGTAGTTTGAATTCAAGGAGGAAATTGTGACTTTTATGAAACTTGCATAAATTTACATGTATCCTGTCAGAGTTTTAAAATTAGACGACAAGCTTGAATGCCCTGGAAATGAGTCTGCCATCCAGATTTAGAGTTCTTTTAGCTTTTTTAATTAAAGAGATTTCACAAGCCAACACCAGGAGAAGGGGATGGGGTATTACATAAGAGTGCACCATACTTTGGGGCTTAATGAGTGAATATTAGACATTTCAGAAAAACATCAGCTATTTTGAAGGGAGCCACAGAGGTCAGATGTTTTATTTTGCATTTTTTTTTAAAAACAAGTTAGAAATAGAAGGGCTAAGGAGCCATTTGTTGTAATCACTGCCCCCCCTACACACACACACACACACACACACACACACAAACCATCCCCCCCAATCTTGGCACCGTTTCAAAGTCTGCCGATCTGACTGTGCGACTGTTAATGAGCTCTTGTGGCAGTTAACTGAGATCATGGGTTTGTCACATGAATATATATAAAACTCAGAAGGGACGAGAAAAAGAGTTGTTGCCGCAGTGGAACTGGTGGAAACAGCAAACAATTAAAAAGAAACCTAAAGACCACATTGTAAAAAAAAAAAAAAAAAAAATCTCACAGCTGGATCCTGCGAAAGCTAGTTTTGAATTCCTTAATACTTCTGATAGTTAAATTTAGTTATTGAAAATTGTTTTTAGCTACAGATGTTAGGCCGTTTAAAAAACTTAGACTAAATACTGTCAGCCCATGTTTGCTTTTTTAGTATGTTATTCATTTATTGAGAAATTTGAAATGTAAAACATCTGGGGGGAAACTTGGTGCGCACCAAGTGATCTTTAAAATGTCTGTTTCAGAACTTCTGGTGTATTTATTTAGAAAGATAGGGGAGTTCTGTAAACATTGTTCAAAACGTATGTGACAGGAATACGAAGGAGAAAGTTTGTCTAATTGGGGACCTAATTTCAGATTTCTAGAAATATTAGCATTGATCCAAAAGGAGAATTTCCTTAGGGAAGAAGAAGAAGGTTGGGTGGGGGTGATGCCAGAGAAAGGTAAGCAATGTTTGCCCCAAAGTGAGTTTTTTTCTTCTCTTTTGCCCAAAGTTTCTATTCTGGCCTATTCAGCTCTGTCGGGATATTTATGTGTCAGTAGAAATATTGAAATATTTCAATGCCTAAGAAATTGCTGCACAGACCTGATCATGGAGAAATAAAAGACTGCCACTTGAAGGAAGCCTTGGGCAATGTGACTTTCTTTGTGGCACCCACAGTCCTGGACAACAGTTGGTTTACAGAGTTTATGACAGAGCCTTAAAGAAACCGATATAATCAGTACAATCCCAGTGATTGTGAGATGATAAAACAGAGAGGCAGCCTAGATAGAGGTTGAACTTTGAGCCAGGCAGACCTGGGTTCAAATCCCCACTCTGACACTTTTATTGGCTGTGTGATCCTGAGCAAGTTATTACTTTCCGTTACTCAGTTTCCTTATTTGTAAAATAAGACCCCCAAGGTTTCTTTCCACTCTTAGTTGACTGTCCAATTGACAGGAGTTGGATCAATAAAATTAATAAGAATTTGTCATTTTCTCTTCCTTGGAAATGGCAAATGGGACTCAGAGGCATGTGAGGTATTTTAGAGTCCTCTAAATCTGACATGCTGTGGCCATTTTCAGTGGTATTAAAATTTTGCCCTCTAATTCCCCCAACCTCCACTTTGAAAGGAATAGAATGATTTCTGTCTTATATTTAGTCTTGTTTACTTAGTTGAAATCTGGTACCAACCGAAACCCTAAGTATTTCAAAATGGAGGTCTAATGTCTTCTTCATTGATGTAAAGGATGGTCTGGAAGGAGGGTCTCTGAAGTTCTAGGAACCTGCCATTAATAACATCTTTTCTTAGAACCAAGGCTTTGGACCACTACTTCAAGGCTCTCCCGTAGGGTCATGGTGAGTGAGGCAGTGGATGTATATACTATCATCTGCCTTGTCATTCACACCGAAGAGAAAGTGGGGCTGGTGACTTAGCACAGCCTCCCTCACTCAAATCCAATTCATGTACTTGTCATGGCATCACCTCCCTTCTTTGAGAATGAAAGACAAATATTGATGGAGGAGAGGCCCAGCTTGAATAGAACATCCACAAGAACCATTAATTGACAAGTCATTTGTATTTGACTAGGAGACACTTTATATGATTGGGGCTTCATTATTAAAATACCGTTCAAATGAAGTTGAATGCCTCTGAACACATGTTTACGGGCATGGTGAATGATTGAACTGAAGGGAGAAATTCAAGGGAGAAAGGAAGAAATGGATCTGGCACTAATAATTCAGCTAGGATAGAGCAGGGGCAGCTAATTGTGCATTTTCTATAACTGGAATATAAATGTCAAATCCCATCAATAAGAGGACAGGGAAGCCTCATTCCCTGTCTAAATCAGAACCTGTAATAACAGGGCCAGCCCAGGGCCAGGATCCCTTTGTCAAACAAGAGGAGTCTGGAAACTAGACAGAGAGGCTTGGACTGTAGAATTTGGGGTATCTGAGTCCAAGTCGTCCCAGCTCAACCCTCTAGAGCCAACCTCTATTTTATTCTTACCTTCTCAACTAGATTGTAAGCTCCCTGAGGGGAAAGACTATGCCTCACACTGCTCCCTTATTAGAAAGGATCCCCAATCCTGGGCTAGAACAATAGGTACCCAGGAAATAGTGTTTTTGATGGACTGGTAGCGTTCCCAGAAGAAATAAATTGTTTCTAAGTATGTAAGCCCATCACTTTGCTTGTTTTCCAAAGCATGTTGCTAATTGTAAATGAATCTTATCTGTTGATGAAAGCCATATGTTTTTAAAGAAATATTTGGTTAGCAGTTAGAGGTACTAGGAAGGAATAAACTTTTCTTTTGTGTTGAACATTATAGATCATAATGTAATAATGCAGACAATATGTTATATTTTTATTGTAATATATAGTTATATAGTTATTTTATATATTTATATTGAAACATAGATGCATGCATGTCATACTTCCTGACTCTCCCCCCAATTCATCTGAGCTAGTGAGGTCCGAGTAAACTTGGTTTTCTTAGCTCCTATCTTGTGAGCTTCAGAATGTTAAATGCCCAACTACAAATTGTGTGCACTTGTATAATTCCTTTTTCAGTTGTGTTGTACTAATTCGTGTATCTATGGTAACACCTGAGCTAAGCTTTGCAAGAACAAAAGGTTCCTCATTATCCTAATTAAGTTGAACTACAATTAAAATATTTTTTTCAAGTTCAGACCCTATAAGAACCCTGATGTTAGACCGGAAGGGAAGACAATAAGCATGAATTACTTGCCTTCAGAGTTCCAAGGACTAGACTAAGTGTGTTGCAAATATTTTCTCATTTGATGATATTTGTGCCAAGAAGCAAAGGGGAGCCAGTGATAGATTTTGAGGAGGGGAGTAATGAGTCAGACCTGTTTAGAAAAGGAATATTTTGGCTGCTGAGCAGACAATGGATTGGGACGTGGTGAATTCAGAAATCGACATTAACAGACGAATAAATTAAGAGTCAGGATTTCTTGGTCAATTAAGGGTTTGCAATATGCTTTATATGTTACCTCACCTGTGATTGAGTCAATAAACATTTATTAAGTGCCTTCTATCTACCAGGCTTTGTGTGAAGCACTGGAGATAAAGACCAAAAAGATCTGTAATCTCATGGAGTTCACATTGTAATGAAATTAGATAATGGGATCACCTTTGTTCAGATTACTCCTCCCTTGGGTCACTCAAATACACCCATATCTTGTAGCTTCCTGATTTTTATGCCTGTGCATTCATGGAGAGGAGACCATTGCCCCCTACACTATCAGAGTATTCTTTGATCAAAATGAGATAAGAAGAGAATGGAAACTTTTTTTTTTTTGTCCAAATGTCCCCATTTCCATTCTGTCAATAGGTAATCCATGGCTCTAGCATAGTCATCCTCAGGGTTAAACAGTGAATCTTTTCCTCTTTGGGATCTGTCCTGTGAAGGGTGGAAGGGAGACAAATTTACTGTTGAATTTATGGGAGCAATTACTAGCTGATAAGGACCTGTTATTCATCAAATTCTTGCAAAACACAACTTTATCACAGTCAAATGCTTCCTGACTAATACGTTCTCTACTAAATCATAAACAGCTCTAGAATAAGGAGGTACAAGAACATACATTCCTTCATAAAACAGTTAGGCAGACTTGGCCTTTGAATGGGGAGAGGGAGGAGGGGGAAATGGAATTCTCATATTTTCCCATGAGCCATGATTTCATTGATATTCTCAGTTATAGGGCAGGGTGACTAGAGCCCTAGACTTGGAGTCACATCACTTCTCTCTACCTCACTTTTCTCATCTGTTGCTTGATGACCTTTCAGGACTCCTTGGGCTCTAAAACTGTGATCCTCTGAAGGCTCCAATCCCTTCCCATGTTCTCCTTCATAATTTTAGAGCAGAAGTTCCCCCTAAGGAATCCATTAAAGATGCTAGAATTTTTCCCTAGTAATTTTAACATTTATGGGTTACCACCAGACATGAGCGATTTCCAAGACAAGATTATCTCTTTTACTAGTCATACACGTATGTCCCCAGGGAAGTCTTTGGTGTTTATTTTTATGAGCAGATCATTTTTGGTGAAGAAATATCTCTTCTTTATGTCTACCATCATTCTTTCCATTGCCTTTTGGGTACTCTGTGATTCTGATACTTTTCAGATTGTTGTCATCTGTGATTCATAAGTCTATAATATTAATAGGAGATCATTGGTATTTAAGTAATAGATTTTTACAGTAGTAATTTCAGATCATTGAGGAATTCCTTTTTTAAAAAAAATTTTGGCTGTAGTGGAAAGAGCCCTGGCCCTGGAGTCAGGAGGACCTAAGTTCAAATGTGACTTCAGACACTTAATAATTGCCTGACTGTGTGACCTTGGGCAAATCACTTAACTCCATTGCCTTAAACAGATAAAAAAAAATTTAAGTTAAAAATTATCTTTTTTATTTATTTTAGGCAGTGGGCTTAAATGACTTGCCCAGGGTCACACAGCTAGGCAATTAAGTGTCTGAGATCAAATTTGAACTCGGTTCCTCCAGACTCCAGGGCTGGCGTTCTATCTACTGCTCCATCTAGCTGCCCCTTCACTGAATAATCCTTAAAGAATTGAAAAGTCCACATATAGTTGGATCATCAGAGAAAACCAATTCAGGATCTCATCAAGGATGCCTTTGTGATATACATAAACCCCTTTTCTAGGGATTTTATAAAATGAAAAAACAGATAGATGGATAGATAGTTGCTACTTTTGTTTTTGGCAGAAGCAGTCTTGAGAATGCCTTCAAAAGCTGTTCTGCCATGTATGTATCAAGAGTATAAAATTATAAATGGTCCTATGAGACGTACATTCTGTAAAGATAGCTTTGTGTAAACATCCTCTAAGATGTTTTCCATGGTTAGATGTCCCACAGAGTCCAAATAAAAGAAGGATTCTCTATGGAAGACATAATGCACTATATACTTCCCTATACTGGTTCAGACTTTATTTAGTGCATTGAAGCCTAGGTCACTATAAAGCCCTGTGCTCCCATAAATCTCCCCTAAATTACCCCTGCACCTAGAAAAATATAGTAAGCAAAATGTTTAACTAGGTTTTTTTTTTCTTTTAACTCTGAAAAGGTATTCTGAAATTATATTTTAAAACAATTTATGAAATAGAGAGGTCCCTGCCTTCAGGCTAGACTCTTAAAAATCCAAAGAAAAATAATCATGTTTGTGTATATCATTCCACTGATGTGTATTTATTAAGTACTTACTGTTTGCTGAATACTGGAGATACACAGAAAGAAGACTGTCCCGGCTCTCAGGGAGCTCACACTGATAATATGGAAATGAGATACAGGCATGAGAAATTAGAGATTCTCTGGGAGAGAATTGGGGAAGGCCTGCAGAGGGGTAACCTTAGTGAGACTTGGAGGAAGCCAAGGAAGACCGAAGGGGGAGATGAAGAGGTGAACATCCCAAGCACAGAGGAGGGGCAAGAGAGGGAGGGTCATGTTTGAGGTCAAGGAGGGTAACTAAAGTCATCGGCTCAGCAAGGCAGTAGAAGAGAGCAGGGTAGAGAGGATGAGTAGGGTAGGAAGGGGCCAGGGTATGGAGGTCTTTACAAGAGGGGGATATTCCATATGCATGAAATAACTGAAGCCAAGGCAACAAGATGGGAGCTGGGCTTCTGTGCCCACGAGAGAGGAAAGGTCAGTTGGTTGCTTCACAAATGTGAGTCGCCAGGAATGACCACGGGAGGCCCAAAAGAGAAATCTGGGCTGCCTTGTTATGGATGGCTTCACAAGCTAAACAGAGGAGTTTATATTTGATCCTGGAAGCAATAGGAAATTACTTGAGTTGATAGAGTAGGAGAGTCACATGGTCAGCTCTAGTGAAGGAAAATTACCTTGGCATCAGCGTGTGGGATGGACTTGAGAGAAGAGGAAGTAGAGGCAGTAAGTAGGGAGACCTTTGGCTGAGAAAGCAAGGAGATATTGGGAACAATCTCATACCTTGTACCTGACTTAAATGGTAACTAGTCACTTAGGATGGGTCAAATGGAGAGGAAGGGGCTGAGTATTCAAAAAGAAATATGGACTGTGCTGCCAAGCGCTTTTGAAATATTATTTTATTTGATCCTTACAATCACCCTGGGAAAGAGGTGCTATTATGATCCAAGACTATTAAGGTCAAGTGATTTACAGCTATAAGTGTTTGAGACTAGATTTGAACTCAGGGCTTTCTGACTCTGGTTCCAGCATTCTATCCACTGAGTCACCTCAGCTGCTTCTAAGCAAGACACTCTTGGGTAAAGTGAAGTGAATGATGATTTTCCTTTTGAAAGATTGTTAAAATAGAGAATTAAGTTCTTGACCAAGGGGATGACCCCCAGCTTTCTGTAGAAATGACCAGAATCAGGACAACCAGGTAGCTCAGTGGCTAGAGCACGAGCCCCGGAGTCAGGAGGACTTGAGTTCAAATTTGATACTTACTAGCAGTGTGACCTTGGGCAAGTCACTTAACCCCATTGCTTCGCAAAAACAAAAAAATTTTAAAAAATTGGAACCGTTATTGATGATCTATACATGTATGCTTGTGTGTATGCATATATATATACATATATATATATGCATTTATTTCTGTGTGTCTATATGTATGAAGAGAATTGTCCTAGATGGTGACTAAGGTCCTTTCTAGAACTAGTGCTTTAGATCCTAAGAATTTGTCAAATGGCCGACAGGTAAGGGTCAACCCAGATGCTATGTTCAAAGTTTTCTGTCTATATGAATGTTATGGTGGATGTTGTATGAATGTTAAACTATTGTTAGTATTATTCCTAGGCTGTAGTTGAGCAAATTGAACCTAAGACTGAGTGGATAGTTCGCCCTGCTTCATAACAGCATTTATTGTCATTAGGATTTGAACCCACTTCTTCTGAGTGCTATCCAAAAGCAACTTTCTAAACAGGATGTGTCTGAATCTTCTGTCGAGTGACACAGTTCACAGCTATTACATATTTTCTAGTTTATTCTTCACAATTGCCCCCCTGGGGTTAATATAACAGATTTTATTATCCTTTTATAAATTAAGGAATTGAAAGGTCAAGGTTATCCATAGCCGTCCAGTGAGGGAGAGGAAGGAGTAGGGTATCAGCTCTGTCATTTTGGTGGGCCAGGGTTAGTAGATCACAAGTTAAGGGCTCAAATGATTGCTCATTGGAACCCTCTGCATTTTACAGAGGAGGAAACTAAGGTCTCATATGATAGAGATGGAAAGTCAGAAAACTTGGCTTCCCTGGCCCAGCTGGGTGTTCTTGCAGAGATGACGTCCCTGCCCACTCAGCTTCTTCATCTATCATTGCACTGCTCATCTCACCAGGAAGACTATGCTTGAACTTTTAAGGAATTGTCTGTCTGTCTGTCTGTCCGTCTGTCTGTCTTTCATCTCTTGTCCCTGTATTTCCATATATCTGCTCCTACATGTAAAGCCCTATTTCCTTCCATTGCATCACACTGCTTCATTTGATAATATACAGAGATAGAATATAGCCTTCTATTTCTGACTGAATATTCCCTTGAATATTTTACTGGAACTAATTGTGGGCAAAGAACTGGTGAGTTTCACAAGTGACTAATAGATCAAGTCCCACTCCTTTCTTAATTGAGTCAGGGCTTAAAAATGTAGTTTGATGGGGTTGTTTAAATGTGGATAAATACTCATTAAGTCCCCAGATCTCTCTCTGTCTCTTTCATCTTCTCATCCTCCCTCTCCTCTTCCTCCTCTCTTCTCCCTCTTTCTATCCTCTCTCTTCCCCTTTCTCTATCTTTCTACCTCTTTTTCTTTCTCTCATATGCCCTTCTCTCTTTTTCTTTCCCTCCCTCTCTCTCTTTTTCTTTCTCTCCTTCCCTCCTCTCTCTCTGTCTTTTTCTCCCTTCTTCCTTTTCTCTCACCCTTCTTCCCTCTTTCCTCTTTCTTTTCCTTTCCCCCTCCACCAATGACTTTTTTCCCTTATTTTTTGGCCTAAAAATGCACCTGGCTAATACCCTGCTCTATGTGCTTAAAGAACATGCTAATTAAAAATTATTTGTTAGCAGAAAGTGAGTAAGGGAAGACTCACTCATTACAGAGGCAACTGCAACCCACAGAGGGAGTTGGAGAACGGGCAGGGGGTGGGGGAAAGGAGAGGAGAGACTTTGTTCCCTCTTGTCTAGGAGAACCTGAACAAATGATGTGTCAGTGGTTCCGTGGCCAGGGAGCTGCTGATCTAAGAAGACAACAGCCCTCCATGGCTGCTTCTGGTATTGTCATAGTCCAGAGGGAAAACGGACAGCAGAGGAAAATGAGAGTTTCTGTGTCTGTGTTCCAGCTTCTGTCCTCTGCCTTTCCATTTCCAGTCGGTCCCTCCTGCAAGGCTTAGCTCAAGCTAACTCCCGGGAAGTCTCTATGAACTCACAAAGCGTTCTAATAATGTATTATTTCATTAAACTATAATTCGATGAATTGAGGATTTCAACTGTTAGATGTACTTTCTCATCTAGAACTGATAATAAGAACCTAGATTTAAAAGTAAAAAGTACCTTAGAGATCATCAAGTCCAAATCTCTCAATTTATCATTGGGAAACAGAGTCACAGATTGGTGAAGTGGTTTTTATCAGTATGTTATGATAGTGTCAGAGGAAAATTTTGAATTCAAGGCTTCCTGACTCCAAATATATTCAAATCACATCCCAAGTGTGTTGTCTTGTTATGTGTAGTTCTTGTCCATGTCTTTGCATAAGTCTTATTCACCCAACATTCCCAAGACTTGACTCCATTTCATTAAATTTTTTTTTGGTAATTGAATAGAATTAACTTCTATTTGCTTAGTTTATATCTGTTATATACTTTTTTAAATGATATTCCCCGTTTGAATGTGAGCTCCTTGAGGCCAGGGACTGCTTTTATCTTAGTTGTATTCCCAGTGCTTAGCAGCACAGTGCCCGGTATAGGTGTATGATTAGTGTTTGTGAAAATGCCTGTTGACTTACAGGATATCAGTTTAATTTTGCAAACTGCCCTTTTTTCCCCCCCTTCACTCTCACCACTAGACCAGTCTGCCCATGTTTCTAATCAGGTGTCCTTGATGAAGTCTTTCACCCTATTTAGCACACATCATCTATCATTGATTACATTCTACAGTTTTATCTATGACCACTACTGTTATTCCATGGGTCACTTACAGTTTTGTATCCTTGGACATCATGGGGTGCCACATAGACTCAGTGAGGAAATATTGGTGTTGCAAGGATAGGTTTTCATGGCAGAGGATTTGTTTGAGATTATTGAAAGAATGATGGCATTTCCCCAAAGCAATCTGGACTACCTTTCTCATTGTCCTTCTTCATTATTTTTCCATGATTTGTTTTTGTTGGTTGAATAGCTCCATGGCATTCCATCCAACTCTTGTGTTATTGACAGTGGCCATTCTTTCAAATCACCTGTGCCATCCCATAGGCACTCTTTCCTGATTTTCCCACTTAGTAGTGTCTGATCCGTCTTAAAACTGCTTTCTGTATTTTTTTGTTCTGACTCATCTGTGTAACTATTATAGTCTTTATATGAAACGCATAAACTCCAAGGGTGTAGATATTATTTTATTTTTGTCCTTGTATTTTCAGTGACTAGCAAGATATTTTGCACATAATAGGTGTTCACTGAATGTTTGAATTGGATTGAATTAAATCTTGAATTCTTTATATAGTCTCAATTAATTGAATCCCTGAAAAGATGGTTGAAAATCATTTATAAAAGCCTGTTTTACTCCCTTCCCATATTTTCTTTATTGACTTCCTCCATGTGGTCATAAGATCATCCTCATAAAGGTTTTGTAGAGATAAGGAGATGTGGATGGCTTTTTGATCACTTTTTTTGGGGGGTGTAATAATACTACATTTGATATTTTCTATTCCTTTCTCAATGTTCTCCTTTCAGATATTTTGAATATCACTTCCAGAGTGTTGTTAACATTGTGTCACTCCTCACACAGATTTGTTTTGTCTGAATTTTGTCATGTCTAGCCGCTCTTACTGACTTCATCTTCCTAACCGCCATTTCCACCTCCTCATCTAGCACATTGGAGCCTGAGGTGTTAGAGTCTAAATGTTGAAGTTTCACTGGATTTGTGATTCAAATAGATCACTACAGAAATGCTGGCAAATCTGTTCCAATTTCCATTTACTTGTTGTCCTCTTTCCAGTTTCATCTATAAATGGTCTTGGAGCAATTTGGTATAGTTGGGTCCCATGCCAAGCTTTTAATGAATTTTTTACCCCTCCACTAAGTTTTTGCTGTTTTTCTGAGGTAATGTTGTTTATAATTTTCTACCATCTTCCTGTACAATGTTTTACTTTGGGGATTGGTCTCTAAATTGGTGCCACTTTTAGTTGGAATGGCCCTGCCTTGCAGGACAGTTTTACTAGGCAAGGTAAGTTCTGGTTTTGGAGTCATTTTGACTTTCTTTTTGTGGTAATTATTAAGTGAAAGAGTTGAACTTGGTACTTTCTAGGTCTTTTCCAGTGTGAAATCTACTCCTAGACCTTATTATAAATACCATATAATTTCTCAAAGAAATTATATTAGAGTCAGTATCCTACTTTTATCAGTTTCTCATTTTTTTAAAGATCAGTAGTTTGTTTAAACAGGTTGGGTAGGAACAGTTATGACTCTGCTCAGGATCTTCTTGTCTTCCTCCTTTCTTTAATTGGAGATTAATTTTTACATTTGCTTTAACTAGCCTTTGACCTGAATGCATACGGATGGCTAATTATGAAATTACTCCCTTTCTAACAACCTATAATTTACATTCTATTGAGGTATCTATTTTTAGGAACCCATTTCACTTTTTTGTGATATTTCTTAGTACTCTCTTTGTCCAGAACCTTCTAGCCATCATTTGAAGAAGGTATGGATATAAATGTGAGACTTTCAAGTGATTTACAAATCTCTGAATTCCTTGATTTCCTAAGCTAGAATCATATTTTAAAAGTCATATTCCTTTTTCCTCCTGCCTGTCTTCCCCTTGAGGTCATGGAATATCAAGGTCAACATTGACATGGTTTGGAGGATGGTGTTAAATTATTTATGTTATGGTTCTTCATCCTATGCAGTAGAAATTGGCCCATATGTTGCATATTTCTTCATGACACCATGACAATATAAACTCTGAGTCCTTGACTTTGATATTTTAAGGAAAAAGTTTAGGAATTAAGGGACCAGGAGTCTAGTCATAAAAGGCTGGGTCACCTTTGGCAAATCATTTAGCTTCTCAGGACCTTAGTTTTCTCATCTCTCAAATGAATGGGTTGGACTGGTTCCTAGCCCTTTTTGGGTCCTAGGAATCCCTTCTCAAAATCATATTTTGAAATACATAAAAAAGACATAGGAGTCCAAGGGAAACCAATTGTATTGAAATGTAGTCTTCAATTGATTGATCAACAGATGACCGTATTTCAGTACAGTTAGTTTTATATATACATATATGTTTACAAGTATGTGTGTATGTGGAATTTCCTTTTAAAATTCACAGTCCTACAATTAAGAATTCCATAACTAACTGGTCTCTAAATTCCTTTTAACTAACATCTTATGGTTCCATAATTCTCTGATTCCATTCTCTCTTGATGTTACTGCTATGGGAAAAATATTTAACTCCATTCAGTAAACATTTAAGTAGCTACATGTGCCAAGCTAGATATGGAGTTTAGTATGAGATTTTATTTTTAATTTCTGTTTAAGAGTCTTTTAAGTATTAGGCAGCAGTATTTGAAAGGGCATGAGGATGTGAAGCAGGGGCCAAAGGGCACCAATTCTGGACTGTAACACCTCTGTCTTTCACAACCCATGTGTCTTAGGCAATGTGTTCGCTATTATCCCTCCTGATTAAACAGTGGGGTTTTCTTCTGGCCAATCAAATAAATATTCTTCCTAAAAGAAAGTCTACAACCAGATTATGCATGGATAGAGTAGCATTAAAGTTTGGGTTAAATGAGAATGGTTAAATCTAATATAATAAATTCCACAATAGAATTAAATTGAAATACAACAAAACTCACTGCACAGGCAAACTAGACTAAATGACATTTAGTTTTTCTCTCTTGGATCCAGGAAACATTTCAGAATCTTGCATCATCCTGCACAACAATTCTCATTACAAGGACAAATCACTGAAGTGACATTAATAGAAATTTTTAGCAGGCGGGCTGATAGAATGGCAACAGGAATGAGACAGACTTAGATTCAAGGCCATGCTCTGACCCTTAACTAGTCACCTTACCATGGGAAAATCACAGAAGTTCCCAAACCTTGGCTTCTCCATTAAAAAAAAGCTTTTTTGTTTGTTTGTTTGTTTGTTTGTTTGCTCCATTGACTTACAGGATATAGTATGAGGAAAGTGCTTTGTACTAGTACCAAGAACCTTTGACCTGGAGTCTGTGGATTTGAATTTTGATATTTTGATATTAAATCAAAGAATTGGTTTCCTTTGTTGATCCTATGAATTTTAGTTTACCCATTTAAAACTTAGGGGCAATAAGGTGGTGTCATATAGTAGTGGACCTGGAGTTAGGAAGACTCATTTCCTGAGTTCAGATTTGGCCTCAGACTCTTACTGGCTGAGTAATCCTAAGCAAGTCACTTAATCCTTTTTTTCTCAGTTTCCTCCTCTGTAAAATGAATAAGAGAAGGAACTGGCAACTGTCCAATATCTTTGCTAAGAAAAATTCAACTTGGAGTCATAAAGAGTCTGACATGACTGAAAAACAAAATATTTTTTAAATGTTCTTTTTCTCCCAATTACATGTAAAAACAATTTTAAAATTTCATTATTAAGCTTTGACTTTCAATTTCTATTCCTCCCTTCCCTTCCTCCCTTAGATGGTAAGCAATCTGATATCTTATACATGTGCATTCATGTAAAACATTCCCATATTAGTTATTTTTTAGAAAAAACTCAAAACAAAAAAAGTAAGGAGAGAGAGAGAGAGAGAGAGAGAGAGAGAGAGAGAGAGAGAGAGAGAGAGAGAGAGAGAGAGAGAGAGAAAATAGTGTGCTTTGGTCTATATTCAGACACCATCAGGTCTTTTTCTGGAGGCGGATCACATTTTTCATTGTCTTAGATCATTATATTGCTGAGAATAGCTAAGTCACAGCTCTTCATCATACACTGTTGTTCCTGTGTACAACCTTCTCCTGGTTCTGCTCACTTCGCTTTGTATCAATTCATGGTAGTCTTTTTCTGAAACCCTCCTGCTCATCATTTCTTAGAACACAATAGCATTGCATTGCAATTGGATCCCACAACTTATTCAGCCATTCCCCAATGGATGGGCATCCTTTTGATTTCCAGTTCTTTGCCACCACAAAAGGTTTTGCTATAAATATTTTTGCCGAGTCAAAGGGTGTGCGGTTTGATATCCCTCTGAACATAATGAACAACAAAATGTAAAACATTATTCTGAGGAGGGTCCATAGACTTTGCCAGAGTACCAGAGGGGTCCAGGGCCCCCACAAAAACGATCAAGAATAATGCTTAAAATCTAGACAGATCACTGTCTTTGACACCTCCCCCAGATGCTGAGGCTCTGTGATCTGATTGACTTTAAATCTGAGTCCATTGGAAAGGGCAACTAGTATGGTTTATAAACCATCAGATTACCAGAGCATCAGACCAACTACTGGTCTGTGTTCCAGTTATTTGTGCTTATATCCCCTGCTGTCTCTGGGATCTGTGACGTCCTGGCCGCCAGAGGGTTCACGTCTCTTCCGCTACACAGGAGGAGTATGGCTGTAGGGTGGGTGGGTAACCAAGAAGGAAGGAATCAGTGAGTAACAAGAAAGGCGAAACCAGTTCCTTCCTTCAAGGAGTTCTCAATTTAACAGTGAAGACAATATAAATAAGCAGGTGCATTCAAGACACATATACCAAGTAGATGAGGAATGGCACGTTTAGCAGTGGGGGTCAAACATCAAGTGGGATTCTGGGAGATTTTTCTCATAGGAAATGGCATTAGAACAGCTCGAGTTGGCTAATTTAAGATCCCTGAATCTCTCACTAAACTTCATTTTGTTCATCTGTGAAATGGGAGTAGACATAATACCCACTTCTTAGGGTTGTTCCAAGTAATCAAGTAAGATAACCAAATAAAATACTTGGCAAATCTTAATGCAAGATACAAATGCTAATCATTATATTTCTTAAGCTGAGTCTTAGAGGAAGAACCTGCCGCCCTCTCTTACTGATGTGAGTCAGTCATGTAGAGCTTTTCACTGTATAACAATAGCATCATAGGATTCAGTGTTAGGAGGACCCAGGAGAGATTTCCAGTCCCTCTCCTTCCTTTTATTTATTTTACCAATAACAAAAGCATTTGATATGAAGCAACATAAGAACCAAGAAAAAGAAACAAGTGGGAAAGAAATTCTCTGCCCCTATGTCCCTCCATACAGACATGGGTACAATCCACAGGCCTCCAAAGACTTAGTTCTGATCATTATTCCTTATGACCAAGGACACCCATCCTTCTGGACTTCTAGTCCAGGCAAGAGATGTTAGAGTACAGGTTTCTGCCTTCAGGTTCACAATTTCGAGAGTCATCTGGAATCCCACCACATGGCTGACATTGCCCCACTCCTTACCTCTGATCTTCTGCCAAGGAAATACCCCCCCCCCAACATACTTCAGTTATGGTCTTTGCTTAAAGATATCTAAGACCGAGGAACCCACCAGCTACTGAGGATGCCTGGTCCTTACCAAAATAAAAGTTTCTTGATATCAAACCCAAACTGTCTTCTTTCTGTTCCTGGTGCTGCACATTTGGGTAGCTAGTTGACCTCATTTCTATGTGATAGTCTTGCCACATCTTGGAGACCATCAAATCTCTGCTCCGTGTTCTCCACTGTCCTTTAAATGTCCTCAGTTCTTTTGATGGATATTCTCAGAGCATAATGATCTCAAGGACTTTGACCATCTAGCTTTCCCTCCTCTGAACATTTTTCACCTTCCCTAAAATATAGAATGGAACTCAATACTCTAACTATGGTCTAATCAAGTTTGTTCACAGCAGAGATCTCACCAACCTAGACCTAGACCTCACATCTCACTTCATATAGTTCAAGAGAACCCCAATGCCTTCCAGGCTGCCATGTTGACTTGTGGAGTTTGCAGCCTTTAAACAACCAGGTTTTGCAGATCAGAGCCAGGCTATGGGGGGCCAAAAGAGACAGATTCCTAAGTCCCTGAATCATGATTGTAGGTGCCCCAGGCTGTTGTTTTGCACAGTTAATAATCTGCTCACAAGGCCCTATCAAGGTAGAGCTTAAAGGCTATTTATACATAATTCTACTTTCCAGAGCTTCCCTACCTGAAAAATCACACCTCTGAACTAAAACCACATCAAGTGTACAAGTCTTTGGGGACTGCCTCCCCTCCTGGGATGGCTGATTGGTTTCTTCCCCAGATAGGAACATGACCTATTACAGAGTGTTACAAACTGAAATAATCAGTGTCTGAGAAGCACAAAACAAGGCAGTTTAATCCAGACCTTTGGTGGTCAGGATTGGGGAATCATAATGCCCAATTATCCTCATTAGATTCTCTCAGATTGATTTTGTAGGAAAGGTTTAATCTTTATATGGAATTAACCCCCAATAAGAGAGCCCATATGGCTGGGGATAGGGGAGAGTGGGATCCTGAAAAGTTGTGGCTCACAGGTACTATTCCCAAGAGGTGCCTAGAGTGCATGGAGTATTTGGGGGGTCCCATGTCGGATTATTGGAATTTTTTCCCCTCTCCACAAAAGAAAGAATACCTTGCAATGATTTCGCCAAGTTGTTTAATTTAGAAGTTTGACTCAATTTATGGAAGTCTGTGTTTACTGACTTCTGTAGCTTGATCATCGCATTGGAATGTTCCAACGGGGGGGGGGGGTAAATCACTGAAAATTCTCTATAAAATGAAGTCTACATATACTGGTAAGAAGCACAAAGCCCTTGGCACCCGTCAGGAGGCTGGCTCTTTGATTGTGATGAAGGGGAAAGTTCTTACTGCTTCCATTTTGGGTCAGGAAAAGAGAAGATAGCTCAAGTGATCTGTTTAGTGAATCCCAATGTTTAGAGTTGTAACCAAGGAGCCTCCGGAGATGGCGTCCCAAGGATCCCCATAGAGGAAATGCACATGTAAGGTCTAAATAGGGCAAATGAGGACCCCTCCCCAACAATAAAGGCAGAAAAATGACCAAGACAAAAACCCCAGTGATCTTTTAGCTGAGGCGTTGTCACAGGATGGAGCTACCTTTGAATTCTTGTTGATGGGGCCAAGAAAGATGGATGTGTTGAGAAGTGATTTGGTGAGTCATCTTGCCCCAACAAATACTTCGGCCTCCAGCTGCTTTGCTTACTGACTGTCCATCGGAGGAGGAAAGGTCTTATTTTAGTTCTGGTAATGGCCTCGCTTTTCAATCATTTTTTTCCTTCTGTTTTTGAAAGTGTTCAGACAATTAATGCCTCATACATGTATTCAACAATAGTTGCCTAGCAACCACCCAGAAGCATTTTTTTTTTGGAGAGCAAAGGGCCGAAAATGAATGAATAGCAACCGTAGTTTGCATTGTAGGTGAAGGGATTGGGATTCTGCCATGGGTCCCAACCCAGATGCCCGCCCAAGGAATCAGATTTGTGCTTCCAGATATGATTCTGACTGTAACCAACCTATGCCAGTGGGTATAAAACCCCATTGTAATGTGCTTTTTTTGCTTTCAGCCATGTAGTCAAATTAGGCAGAGACTAAGCCTCTGGAAGAAGGACCTCTAGAGGTTCGAAGGATCATAGCTTTTAAAACTAGAAAAAGACCCTAGGGACCATTGAATTCCTTTGCCCTGTCCCATTTTACAGAGGAGGAAACTGAGGCACAGAGAGGGGTTAATGATATGATCATAGATTTAAAGCTGGTAGTGACCCTAGAGCCCATTGAGCCTCATTTTACAGAAAAGGAAACTGAGAGTATAAGTGATTTATGATCATAGAATCATAGGTTTAAAGCTGGTAGTGACCCTAGAGGCCATTGAGCCTCATTTTACAGAAAAGGAAACTGAGAGTGTAATTGATTTATGATCATAGAATCATTTAAAGTTGGTAGCAACCCTAGAGACCACTAAACCTCATTTTACAGAAGAGGAAACTGAGGCACGGATAGTGTAAGTGACTTATGGTCATAGAATCATATAGTTAAAGCTGGTAATGACCCTAGAGACCATTGAATCTTATTTTACAGAAGGGGAAACTGGGGTACAGAGAGGGAGTTAGTGACTTATGAATATAGAATCATAGATTTAAAGCTGGTTAGTGATCCTAGAGACCAAAGTGATCAATTCCACCCCCCCCTTTCATTTTATAGTTGAGGAAGCTGAGACAGATTAAATGACTTACACAGGGTCACATAACTTATTAAGTGTCAGAGATTAGATGTGTTAGATGCTGAGCCTGGGGACACAATTAATCTCATCAAGCAGAATTAACTACCTATCCATAATCCCAAACATCTGGCCAATTCCCTCAATGGAAACCTGCTTTCCTCGCTAGTAATACTGTTAACCCTTGGACCAAGAGCGTGCCCCTGAAATTATACAGGACTTTGTCCCAGATGGGAGCATCCCCTCCCTTGCTCTGATGGGCTGAATATTTTGGATAGGTATTCAGAGCTTGTTATATAGCTGGAAGGGATCTCCCTGAACTGTGAGGGCAAGCCATCACTTTACAGATGGGGAAACTGAGGCTCACTTGATGCCTTTGCTGTGATCATAGGGTTAAGGCACGAGATTAAGTTAGTCTTTTGTTTCCTGATTCAGTGTCTGTCTATTGTCTTTTACCACCAGTGTCTCCCCTGAGTGTGTTTTTCAGCTATTCTAATGAAAAGTTCACAACTGTGGCCATACTAAGGTCTTCAGGTCAATCGTTATTTTAGTATAAACTTTGCTTGTTGGATTTGACTGAACCTGTGATTTCCTTGGTATAGGGGGTCCTGGTAGGGAAGTTTCTTCTACCATTAGAGATGATCACCTTCTCAGAAATGTAAAGTCTTAGAGAATTACCCTGAGTTTCAGAGGTTAAGTGACTTGTTCAGAGTCACACAGTCAGTGGGTGTCACCCTTCAGTCTACTAAGCCAATGGTGTCAGATTCATTGATTCCTAATTAGGACTTAGAAAACCACAAATTCACATCACCTATGTTGCATTGTACTTTTGTTTGTTTTATTCAATATTTCCTGCATTCAGGATATTCTGACTGAGTGCACTGGGGGGATGTGGGCCCTGCATTCTCAAGTGTATACAAATGACTTTTCCCTCTCATTTCCCAACTCCTTATTTTAACCAAGAGTTTGGTAAGTAGGAAGAATCTTATCAATTTAGAAATGGCAAATAATCAGGTCAGCTGAGGGACTCAGTCTTTTAAGTATTAGGATTCATTGAGTGTTGGACTCCATTTAAACCCACAGACCCCACCCCACTCTCTGTTTCAGTCCCCTTCCCCAATTTCCTTTCACTAGGGCACAGTTGAAATAGTAGCCTTCAACACTGATCTTCAAGGGGCCCTGAATCTTGGTTTTTTCCATGTAAAAAACTTTTAGAGGAGCTTAGGTCAAGAGAACTCATGACTTAACCTCCCTTTTTTGCTTTTCAATGATGGGAGAGCACATTTGTAACCATTTTCCTTAAAGAACAGAATTCATAATTGCCTCTTAGCTCATCACAATGGAGTATAAATAGTCTGAGAGGCAGGCAATGCAATATAATCGATCAAGAGTTGAAGCTGCAAAGACCTGGGTTCAAATCCTACCGTCTCTGTTACATTTAGTCTGTGTGATCATTGTCCTATAGTATATCTAGCCCTAGACCATGGAGCAGGAAGGCATCAACCTATCTTAGTAAATGGCATTTCCTCACCTGGAAACTTAATTGCAGTAAACTGTGATTTATTGCAATAAAATCACAGGTCTAGTCTTATCCCCTCTACTAATCATTTCCAAAAAGTGGTTTTTCTCCATTTCAATTTAACAGTTATTAAGGGCCCACTTAAGGCAATGCAATAGGCACTAGGGTTGCAAAGTTTTTGTTTTGATTCTTTTCTTTTAAATGGTACTTGACCTCAAGGAGCTTCCTTTGACCAGGGGACTAGCCATACCCAAATATGAGGCAGCGTGGACTGTGTTGGAAAGGTCCAGAGGAGAGTGTTGGGGGAAAATTTGAGATCAAAGAGATCATTTTTTTTACTTTCAACTGTTGGCCGTGTTTCTGTAACACAAGAATGTGTCAGGACAGGCAACGGTTAAACTCTATAGAGACATGCCAGAGTTCTTGTGTCAGTTGATCCCACAGTTTACAAGAAATTCCTCCTCTTTTGGGCTTGCCAAGGGGTTCACCTCCATGATGAAGGGGCAACTTTTCCAAGGTGCCACGAGCTAGTGGGTTCTCTTGGAGCCCCCCTGGCCACTTCAGAATCCTTACGCCTACTTCATTGTCTCCTCCAAGAATCAAGTGAGGGATTCAGTTTCATAAGGCGGTGGTGTGCCGCCATCTTAATGGCCTGGACATTTTTATTATTTGGGGGCTGGGACCAGGTAGATGTGGTATTTTTCCTGAAGTCGATGGCGGAAGCCATTTTCAATGAAGAGGGGGTTTTGTAGAGGTCTGTCTGCATTTCGTTTCAGGAGGGTGTCTTTGCTGGAAAGATAATCAGATAGAATGTCATCCACAACCTCTCCTTGCATGACTGCCTAAAGCTTGTATGGCAGTTTATTATTATAAAATTAGTATTGCATAGAACAAACCCGGGATTCAAGCCAGGCAAAATAGACAGTGAATAGTTATATAAGACTTTGGAGCCTCATGTAGGACACAAGCTCACTGTATTTTCTTCTCAATTGTCTGCTGTTTGCTAATGTTTCCCTTTCAACATGATTACATCTCAGTTTAATAGCACTTGCCATTCCAAGGTTTACGGTGCCAGCCTCTGACATAGTTACATCCCCTCTGTTCTCGAAATATTGTATGGATATATTAAAGCCTAGCCCGACATGGTTAGCTAATGGGTTAGTCAGAAGCTCTGCCCTTCTATAATTAAGTGATGTATGTAATTTTGTGTTAACACATTTGCGGTGTGTGTTTCCCTGGCAATTGCAATGCTTTATTCCGTGTAGAGTGTGACATTTTAATTCCCACTGAACAATTTCCTACCTTGATTCTGCTGTATTTGTGGCAGGGTATTATTTTGCAATCAAGATAAAAGCATTATTTATGAAATTTCTAGACTATCCTATTACTGGGAACTTTCAGCTGTAGATCAATCTCCTTTTTATTGATCTTTGTTAAAATCTTTATTGGAATTTAAATTTAATCTCTGGGTTATGGATTTTCCCAGAATTTCATCAGCAGGTACAGGTTGGTTTTTCTTTTTTTCTTTTTTTAATTTTATTTTTAGTTAGCATTGCATAGAGGATAGTTTCTAAAAATTAATTCTCACCAATCAGCCCCCATCTAAGCGAGGGAACTTCTTTTAATGTTGATTTTTTTCTTGGTGAGGATGATAAGATTTAGCATTTTAGAAAGAAGCTTAGAGACCACCTAATCAAGATTCAGAGTTGAAAGGGGTCCCCAGAGACCATCTAGTATAACCCTATCATTTTGCATATGAGGAAACTGAGGTCAGAGAAGCCAAGCAATAAATGGTAAGATTTGAAGGTTATCTGATTCCAGGGCCCTTCCCACTGGACCTTGCTGCCTCTGCTCATTTACTGAGGCCCAGAGATTTACCCAAGGTCACATAGGTAATATATGACCAGATCTGAGATTCAGACCCAGGCCCTCTGACTGACAATGCCTTTTTGAGGGGATCTTTGTAACCCAACAAGACTTGAAGACATTCAGAAGTGGGATCTTGGCAGAGAGGAAGTCAAAGATGATGCCGAGGTCATGCGTGCCCTCTGTATAGGAGTGGTTGCCATTGGTCACTCTTCAGAAACATATAGACGGCAGGAGCTTGTTTGGGAGTGAATGTGTTCCCCTCAGTCAAGAAAATAAAAGCCAGGCTTCAGCTGGTTCACCTTATCCTTTGGATATTAATTGTCTTCTTTAGACTGGTGCTGATTTCTCCTGGTTTTTGGAGGCTCAGACTCTGAAAACCTGGGAGAAGATAGATTGGGTCACTTAGATTTTCCAACCTAATCTGACAAGAGCAGGCAGGAGGCAGTAATCAGTGCCAAACACGGGGTGAGGGTGTGGGGTTGCCCCAGTGCCGTTGCCAACATCTTCCCTTTGGTCCCTTAATTTAGGCCTAAGCAAACAGCTGGGTGGATTGTGCTCTGAAGGGCCTGCCAGAGTGACCCACAGTGGAGGCAGAAGGCTCCAAGTTAGCTTTTCCTGTTGTAGTTTTTGGCACGTGAACACAGTGGGAATGTACTCATCGGCTTTTATTGACTTTATTAATTATAGTTCCTTGGAATTTATGTTTTAATAACATACAGTCTCAGGAGGATGGTGCCTGCTTTTCTATCATAGACACAGGTAGAAGTATTCAAAACTCTTTGAGAAACTAGTGGTCACTATGGACAACTGGAACCCCAGTCCAAGCTCTACCATTGACTCTGGGTGATCAGGAGCAAATCCCTCTGCCATTCCAGACATCAATTTCCTCATCTGTAAAATGGGGTCATTATTGAGGTGACTAACAACTCCAGAATTCTATAATTCTCCAGTAAAAAGTCTACTATAACTATACCTACTGGCATACGATCTCCTATTAAAGGACCGGTCTAGTCTCTGTTCAGTTGTGTCCAGCTTTTCTTGATCTCATTTGGGGTTTCCTTAGCAATGATACTGGAGTGGTTTGCAGTTTCCTTCTCCAGCCCATTTTACAGATGAGACAAATTGGATTAAGTGACTTGCTCAGGGTCATCCAGCGAGTAAGGGAATGAGACTAGATTTGAACTCAGAAAGAAGAGCCTTCCTCCCTCTAGATTTGGCACTCTATCCATTGTGCCATCTAGCTGCTCCTTGACTAGGTTTTTAAAAATGATTTTCCCCTTCTTCTTTCTTTTGTTTCTAGTAATAAACTTTGGATCTGTTTCTAATGGTTAACAATCTTGTTAACATGAAAACTCCAGTATCCCTGGATATACATTTTTTTTCAGTGTCTATGTTGGTCCCCTATCCAAGTTTATCTTTTTGAGATCATTCATCCTTTCCTTCATTATCCAAGAAGTATAAAAACAGAAAAGCAGATCAGTAATACAGACAAGATAAGCAATAAGCTGAAGCAATAATATTCAGCAGTTCGGTGTTTAATAAAGCCAAGAAGGTAAACTGTTTCAGGAGAAGACTCAGTATACAGCAAGAATTTCTTGAAAGGCATGTGGCTGAAAAGCACTTTGAAAGAAAAGAAAGGATAAAACCTAAGTGAAAGGTCCAGCAAGAGGCAAAGAAGGTCAGGGGAGTAGGAGCAGATTGTTAGTGCTGAACACATTCTTCTCTTATCACTCTTTTCATCTTGGTAAAGACAGGGCAGAGCAAAGAGAGGAAAACTTATAAGAGCCCAAGAAGGACCAAAAAATACACAATTAACAATAATTGCCATGAATACGAATGGGATGAACTCACCCATAAAAACAGGGGAGGGCAGCAGAATGAATTAGAAAGCAAAATCCAACAATAACCAAGAAATTAGAGCTAGAGCAAAATCTCTTATACTTCACATCAACCTAAAAAAGCAGAAGGAGCAATCATGACCTTAAGTGAGACAACAGTAAAAATAAATTTGACTAAAAAAGATAAACAGGAAAAGAGAATTATACCTAAGGTACCATAGAAAATGAATCATAATCACCATCTATGTCATTTATACATAAGCATGAAATGGTACAGAATATAAATTTTTAAAGGAATAGCTATATTATTTGAAGGGAGATGTAATAAAACAGTAATAGTTGGGAACCTTAATGCATTTATTTCAGACTTGAACAAATCTAACAAAAATGATAAATGAGAAAGAATTTAAGAGCTTGCCTAGAATTTTAGAAATTCTAAATTTCTAAATTTATCTATTTCTAAGACTGTGTATGTTTTTTATAACTGCCTGATAACCTTTATAAAACTTGACCATAAACTAGGAGGTAAAAATGTCACAGACAAATCCAGAAATGTTGAACACATCCTTTACTGACTATAGTGCAATAAAATACAGGACTTTTGAAGAAAGTCTTCAAATAAATAACTCAGTCATTAAGGATTGGTAGGCCAAAGAACAAATCATAGAATCAGTATCTATTACTTATTTCCTTAAATAAAATAACAATAATGAATTATCATGCTAAAGATTTGGTTATTCAGCAAAAGCAATTCATAGAGGAAAATAGATATCCTCCCAAAATTCTTTGAGAAGAAAGTCCAACCTAATTCTTATGTCACATGCTACACTACGTGCCAAAGGATTCATGAGCAGAATATAAAAATTCGCATCATTTTTTAAAATTAGTAGATTGGAAGGAGGCATCTATGGTCTCTTCATATCCAACAGTTTAGAGAGCTAATCCATTCTTACTGGACCTGAAAATTGGTTTATCCATTCCAGAAGAAAATTTGGAATTATGTGAGAAAAGTCACTAAGTCATTCCCACACTTGAAGCTAGAGATCTCAGTGCTAAATATTTGTCCCAAGTGAGATCAAAGACTGAAAGAAAGGCTCCTCCATACCAAAATAGTCAAAACAACACTTCTCTGTGTAGCAAAGAGCTGGAAATAAAATGGATGCCAATCAATTAGGGAATGGCTGAACAAATTGTGGTATTTAAGTGTAATGGAATATTATGTAAATTATACTGTAAGACATGACCAATATGAGGTATTCAGAGAAACTTGGCAAGACTTGTATGAATTGATTCAGAGTGAAGCAAGCAAAACCAGAAAAACAATATACACAATAACTATTATAATGTAAGCAAAAAAGAATTCTAAAAGGAATCCAAATGTGTAACTGTAATGATTTGACTGTTTTTTGCGAAATATTTTTATATAAAATTTTGAATGAGGATAACCTACATAACCCTAGGGAAGATAAATAGGATGACTTGAGTGGAGAGCTGGATGAGATTTAAAGCCTGGTCCAGGGGGCTCGGTGTTTATAGGGGCTAAGAGGTCAGGGTAATGCTGTACAGTGATAGGCAGATGATAAGATGGCTCCGGTTGAGAGTTCGACAGGATAAGCAAATGTCCTTTCCTCATTGCTTTGGAGAGGTGGGAAACTACAGTTATGGAATCTTGTCTGCCTGGCAAATGTTACCTCTTTGTTGGTTTGCTTAACCAGTTTTCTTTATTACAATGGAAGACTCATAGGAAGGGTTGGGGTAATATGTCTGGAAATGACTGTGACATAAAAAAACAGAAGACTTCAATAAATTTTAATATTAAATAAACATTTATGGAGCACTTACTGTTTTCAGAAGCGTTCTGTTAGGAGATATGGAAATATACCATTTAGACAAGATATGGCTTATCTCTGTATATGGCACAGAGTCGATGTTGAATAAATGTTTATTGACTGCTGGCTGATTGACATGGTCCCTGCTCTCGCTGATATTATAGTTTCAATAGGGAAGTAACAGACAAACAGATAATTACAATACACAGAATTACATAAATACATCTCTAGTTTCCTTCCTTCTAAAACAACATACATTTAACCACTTCGTGAATATTGAAGTATGTTTTTATTAACTTTATGCTTTTGCTGTACATATTTTTATATATGCCTCTCCCAAAAACATATAAGCTCACTCTGAATCTTTTTAACTATTTTATTCTTTGTACTAGCCTAATACAATGCTTAACAATATTTTTTAAAAATATATTTTATTTTTCCCAATTACATATCAAAATAATTTTTTAACATTTTTTTTCTTTTTTAAGTTTTGAGTTCCCAATTCTACCCCTCCCTAAGATGGTGAGCAATCATTTATATATTATACATGTGCAATCATGGAAAACATTTCCATCTTCATTGAGTGGGTAGGTTAGTCAGTTAGTCAGTAGGTTGAGAAATACATTCAGAAAATGTGAAACAAAGGTCTGTGGGGGAGGTCCAAGAGAATTTTGTTTTGAAATGTTAGCCAAGTCCAGAGACCTGAGTGGCATCAAAAGGTTTATCCATTAGACCTAACTTAAGATGTCTGAACAACCCTGGAATATTTAGCTCTATCAAGCCAAATTATCTGTGTTCTTGGCAATATGTCAAAGAGATTATAAGCAGCCAATCACTGTGCTGTCCATATGCCCCTGAAGGCTGTTGTCTATCAGGGGGAAAAAAGGGGGGGGGGACTGTTTTCAACTCTCCCATTCTTTTGATTCCAAAAAAATTTCAAACATTCCACAAGTAGTTGAAAATCTTGGCAAGGAATCAGATTCTGTATGTGACCCCTGTCCTTACCTTTCCCCATTGGGTGGCTTACTCACTCAGGGCCAACATTTTGATATATTCTAGTTTGCCCATCTGTGCAATGGCTGTATAATTCTTGTTTCCCCAAAATATTTGTAAGAAGCTTTGTATTTCGCAATAAAAGGTACAGCATTAAGACAGAGAATCATTACTTATTCAATGATGGAAACCAAACAAAAGCCCTTTGAGTGCCCACTCTTTGTAAGCCCTCTGATAAATTACCTACTACTTAAACATTGGATTTCAGAGGTCATCAAATACTTTTTGTTTTGTTGTGTTTTCTTTATTATTTTTAAAAGCTAAACTGGCTCACTGGGGAATTCATGTTGGAATAAAAAGGCATGAAAGAAAGGGTATTTTCAGCTTGCACAATAGTACAAAGGAGAACAAGAATCATCATGTTTTTCTAAAGAGCTCACAGCTGTTTAATTTTATAGTAAAATTACTTTAATAACTTTGCTAATTCAAAGACAAAACCAAATGGCTTTTGTTGCAAAACTGGCCTGCCATATGTGATTTGGAAAAACCAAGTTAAGATTTAATCAGCTCCTAAGATCATATTAAAAATACAGAGTATTTTTCTTAATACTGATTGGGAGTAGTCATGATTAATCAGACTAGAAGTCAAATCTCAGAAAACATCAGTACCTTTGCTCAGTGTTGGGAAAAGAGGGAGGAAAGGTTCATATTTTCATACACTTTTCCTCTGGCTTCTCCCATCTTTCCATTAATCTTCCATGGACTTGCAGATACACTGATTGGTTTGTTTTAATACGAGGTCTGTTTACTTTTCAGGGATGGGCCTGTTATACAGGAAATTATCCAAAGTCTTCCAGCCAGAGTTGAAAATGAATTTTTTCAATAAAGTGTGCATGCTTAGTTTGGCCATCCTTAAATAGAGAGTGCGGACTCCTTCAAATATATTTTCAGGAGTCGAATTAGAGAATCTCTCTAAAGAGAAGGAAAGTCAAAGTATCCCACTGACTTCTTTGACATTGAGGAAACTGAGGCCCATTCTGAATGGGTTTGGTGATTTGTCTCAGGTCCCTTTGATAATGAGTAGGAGAATCAGAATTCTCATCCAGTGAGAATCAGTGTTCTTTCTATTCCACCAGATGGAGAGATACTATACCTTCACTTAATTCAACAGGGCCAGGCTTTCCATATGTTGCCCATTTTCAGAAGCAAAATAAACTGCTCTTAAAAAAAAAAATCTTGGTTACTCTTCCATATTAGGGAATATGGAAGCTTGTTTCCTTGGTTCCTATAATACTGAACTGGTTCTTACACCAGTTTATTTTTAGTCAGGAGAGAACCTTTCATGTAAGGGGCAGTGACTTCGAAGGATGCTAAACCTTGGAAAAAATCAATTGGCCACACACAACAGTTATGGTTGTAAATATAACGAAGTCATTGTATGTCGGAAAAACAAAGGATTTTCGTTTCCACTGACCCAGGCTTCCTCATCTTCCTTAGTGTATATTTTGAAAAATAAAATAAAAAAACCAAACCAAACGCCTGGCCACTGGGAATTGTTACCAATGAGAATAGTGTCTTTTTCTGCCTCAGATTGAAATCTGTGACTATTCTCTCCACCTTCTGCTTTTCTGTGGTCTCCCCTATGCAGAGCAGAGATGTAACACTAGAGGGCAACTGAGAGTTTTCTTTCAGCTAACAAAGCTTTGAGATGGGTTTAATATCAGCTTAGTGTTTCAACTTGCTAAGGATTTGTTTCCCTGTCTTCTTATTGCCACACATGTAACCTTGCCGTTTCCATCGCCAGCGAACAATAGTCCAAATAAAGGTCTTTGGAGGGAAATCGAGAGTGGTGCAGGCTAGAGCTTTTGCCCAAATAAGGATTTTTTTGGGGGGAGACCCCCATGGGTTAGATAATGATCAGCTGACAGTTGGTCATGAGTTAATAATGTTGCGTGCTGAAGTATGCAAACCATGTGGACAAAGACAAACAGAGAGAAACCGTAGCACAAGGGAGCAGAGCGTGCAGCCCTGTCTGGGGTGAACCAGGCCAGAAACTTGATGAAAATGGAAAGGGTCCTGAGAAAGAAGTTTTATCTTGATCAGGAGCCTTGGTAAAGCAGTGGCTGCCATAAGGCTCTTTGAGATTTTAGAGCTAGGCAGAAGTTTATTGATCTCTCTATTCAGGATCGCAGCTCCAGAGCTGGGAGGGACCTCCAAGGGCAGCTGGGCAAGCCTCCTTATTTGGCAAATGGGGAAACTGAGGCCCAGGTCCTGTGATTTGCTGAGATATAAAGGGTCAGAGGCTTAATCTGACCCCTTCATTTTACAGATGAGGAAACTGAGTCCCAGTGATTGATCAAGCAAAGGCAAGTTGCAAATGTCAGTTCCACTTTATAGATCTGAAAACTGAGGTTGAAAGAAGTGAGCAGTTTCTCCCAAAACACACT
This sequence comes from Macrotis lagotis, assembly GCF_037893015.1. Lineage (NCBI taxonomy): Eukaryota > Metazoa > Chordata > Mammalia > Peramelemorphia > Peramelidae > Macrotis > Macrotis lagotis. The sequence goes on from NC_133661.1 coordinate 23,170,891, forward strand.
AGGAGCAACCAGCAAAGTCTAGATTGGAACACTTGTCTTCTGACATCTATGGTATTGATTATCCCAGGGTAGCAAGGGTCTGACCTTCTAAGAAAGGAAAATATATCCCAGAGGTAGAGTTAATCAAGCTATTTCCTTTTTATTTTCACAATCAGGACCCAAAGGGTATATCTCAAATTAATTTGGCCTGGTGCAAATCCTTTTAATTGGCATGTTGGGATTGGGGGGGCTACCTTCTGCTTAGGCTACTGTGCTAAGAAGGGTCAGAACATGACATAGGAGGAGACTTGGAGGGGCTGTGACCCAGATATTGATGAGTTCCAGACTTTAGACCACAGAAAGGGATGATTTGGTGTCTACGGCAATTTTCTTGGTGACTGGAATAGAGCTCATGTCATCTAGGTGAGCACATCCAAGAAAACCCATGTTCTGTTCCATCTCCACTCTGACACACGTCCTTTTTTTTTTTTTTTTGGAATTCTTGTCCTATTGCCTGCACATTCTGATGGCAACCCAGAGAGACTAACAGTCTGATAGGCAATCAGCAATTGAGAACTTACTACTGTAGCAAGCATAGAAATACAAAGAATAACACATGTCTCATACCCTCACCCTATTTACATTCTTTCAGGGACACATGGAACAAATGGAAGCAAATGATAACTTAGAAAGTTACCACAAAAAAATTAAAAAGCTTGTAGGAAAATCTGTGGCATTATAAAAGAGAAGCTACAACGTGTATCACTTAAGAATGAGAGGTTCATGGAAAGACTTACTTGAACTGATGCAAAGTGAAGTGAACAGGACCAGAAGAATGTTACAACAGTAACAACAGTATCATTCAATAAAGACCTAAGAATGATTTCATTATTCTCAGCAATACAGTGATCTAAGACAAAACAAAAGGACTAATGATAAACCATACTTTCTACCTCCTGAGAAAGTCCTGAAATTGTTGGAATATCTGAAATCCCTTTGTTCTACCTGCTGATTAATTCCTCTTTTTACCTTTGGTTAATATATCATTGAGTTTAACTTACCCTTCCTTTCCTTAAGGTCCTAAGATTTTAGCAGGGTGGGACTTGTGAAGTCATTTCTTTTTTTTTTCTTGCAAGGCAAATGGGGTTAAGCAGCTTGCCCAAGGCCACACAGCTAGGTAATTATTGTCTGAGACCGGATTTGAACCCAGGTACTCCTGACTCCAGAGCAGGTGCTTTATCCACTGCTCCACCTAGCTGCCCCTAAAGTCATTTCTTCTAACCCCCTTATTTTACATTTGAGCAAACTGAGAACCAGAGAGGTTACAAGTGAAAGGTCCAGTTGGTATATGGCAGAATCAAGATTTGGACCTAGGTCCAAATCTAGTCCACTTCATACTAAAGTACACATCAAATCATTTTCCAATTCTTTCCCCTCCAGTGATTTCTCCATCTGTCCAACCCTTCTCACATATTATACTCGTTCTTAGTGTTCAAAAATATTCTTTAATAATTTATTACAGTGCTCTTACTTTTGTATGTCATCAAAACCAGGGATCATCTAAGATCAAGAGTGAGTGTGTGTGTGTGTGTGTGTGTGTGTGTGTGTGTGTGTGTGTAAAATGGTGGGGAAAGGGGTTGTATAAACTGTAACTCAAGAAGTGATGAATCGCTGATACCAAAGATCATAGGTAGCTAAGTCAGTGTGGTTTAAGAGCCTTGAATTAAGGGAAATGAAGGGGTCAGAAACCTTGAATTCCAATCCTTGCTTCTTGTGTAACCTCAAACAAGTCATTTTAGGTCTCTGGGCCTCCATTTCTCCATCTGTAAAAGCTGGGGTCCAATGAGAAAACAATAATTGATAATAACAGCTGGCAAATTCCTAACACTTCAAGGTTTCCTAAGGTGCTTCACAAATATCGTCTCTATTCTCCTATCAACCCAGGAGGCAGATGCTATTCTCAATGATATTTTTCATATTAGGAAGCTTAAGGTTTAGGCATCTCAGTTAGGAAATAGTTGAGGTGGAAACACTGGGTTACCCAGTTCCATCCCATCCCTTCCAAGTCTAGGTTCTTTATCTAGCAACCTCTTCCATCTAAATAGGGACTGATTCTGCCCTCAGGGCCTTGTCCAAATACAAGTGACTTGGTATTTCAATTTTTCCAGCCTGATGGTGGCAGAAAAATTAAAAAGATGAGAAAAAAAATTCTCATTTTATGGAGTCCTTTTTTTTTTACTTCTAAAACTTCTTTCAGTGGCTGAAAGAATAGAGCCTTTTAAAACCAAAGTCTCCCCTTGGTGACATTGAGCTCCTTCCTTTGTGTTATTCCCTACCCCACCCCCTTCTTTTTAATGAGAAAGTCCAGGATTAAAAATAAAAATCACCCTCATAATTTTTCAGTCTCAAGTCTGCACTCACTTGAATGTCTCCATGCTAATTCACACCACCCCAAAAAAGTGTCCATTTCAGTTACTTTCAAATGGGGAATGTTTTCTTAAGAGATGTAGCAAATCGATTATCCTCCACGTCGAGAATAGAATATCTCGTTTCCAAACCCAAACCAGGAGAAATGGTTGAACAAGGATGCACTGTGTACATACGAGTTAGAAAATTGTTCTGATATTTACTGCTTCTTTCAAGGATATTCAATACGAAATGTAGCTTTCAAATCTCTTCTCTCGTGTTCTATTTTAACTCCACAGAACATTTCAATTACAGATAAGAAACAGTAGGTCTCTTGATTATTTTTTTAATGACAAAAATTCATCCTCTGTATTTACAAGGTTACTCTTGGCTTTAAATCATTGGGAGATTGAGGAAATCCAAATTTTTGCCTGTGGTAGAAACATTTCCAACACAAATTCTGAAACACTGAAAAAATGTCAAGCATCTGAGGGGTTAACATTAATTTTTTTTTATTATGTGATACCATCCTGAGAAAGAATGTATATCTGTGTTTACAGAGACTTCTTCCAAAAATGGAAATTTGAGATTTTTCTAAATTGAGGCTTAAGTCTTTTTCAGAGACCCATCTAGTTTAACATTTGAACAATATTCTTTTGTCCTAGTTTTAATGGGTAGCTTGTGGGGTTCTCTCCCCCCCCCCTTGTTTTCTCTATCCATTGATAGCCCAACTGATCCACTGGTTGGCATTGGTTCTACACAAGTCGATCCATAGAAAGTGGATGAGATGGGAAAAATACACAGGGAATAGAAAGAGCAAAAGTTTAAATCCCCCCCAAGCCAGTCCTAGAGTATATCATAATAATAATAATAATAGCAGTAATCGCATTTATATAATTCTTTGAGATTTATAAAGACTGATTTAATCCTCATAACAACCTTGTGAGATCGGTATTATTATTTATTCCCATTTTGCAGAGAAGGACTGAAGCCAAGAGAAAATGCCTTGCCCAGGTTCACACAGCTAAGAATGGTCTGAGGCAGGATTTGAACTCATATCTTTCTGACTCCCAGTCCAGTACTGTGGCACCTAGTCAGTGCTGGTAGTACTTAACTATTTGCCATCTTTAATTTGCCATAAATATTCTGTAGGACAGTCACCCCAACCTGTGCATGGCTTTCATGCTTTGATACCACATGGGCATTTGGGAACCCATGCCAAGATGCTCTCAACCCTTCTGAACCTCAAAAGCAGATGATTTCACAGGGCAAAGTTCCCCAGATGCCCTTTTGCCCTAGAGCAGGAATCTCGAGGAGCAGCCTTGACCACAAAATAACTTCAAGGTGCTGTGTTTTGCCTCTCCTCCCTTCACTTCCTGCCTTCCTGAGGACACCTCCCCCTTCTTCAGAAATTTTCTGACCAGGGAGGCGTTGGTTGAAGGGAGGGGGAGGAGAAGTGAAATTTTGAAATCTCACATGGTCCTGATCTCCTTTCCCACTTGTAGAAGGCTTTTTTTTAAAGACCAAGTACCATGACAAATTCTATTTCCCTTTCTGTTTTACAACTGCCCTCAATTCTCAACATCAATGATAGCATCTCAAAGGTGTAGTTGACCCAACACAATGTGAGAGGATAGGACTAGCCTGAGAGTTGAGATCTGGAGGTATGTGGTTGGGGAAAGTAATTTCCTCAGTTTCCTTAGCTATAAGAAGAGAGGATTAAATTTCAATAATAACTAAAATTCATATGTAACATGTACAAAGTACTATTCCTACGTTATCTCATCAAGCTTAACAACCGTGGGTTATAACCTCTTTTGTACCACGGACCCCTTTGTAGTCTGGTGAAGTCTTTGAACTCCTTCTCGGAAGAATATTTCCAAAAGCATAAAATAAAAAAAACCAGAATTTCAGAGGAAATCAGTTACACTAAAAATACAGTTATCTAATTTTTAACCCTAGAATAGGAATTCCTGTCTGAAATAATATGGGGTAAAGCACATTTTACAAAAGGGATCACTGAGGCAAACATCTGAGACAAGAATTGAAACCATGTCTTCCTGGCTCCAGTTTCAGTCTTCTTAACCACTGCTATATTTTTTAGTCTTCTTGGCATTCAGTTTCTGAGTCTGTAAATATTCACAAACTGTATTCTAGTTATCATCATCCTTTAGGTCAAAAAACCATTTCAGACCAACTAAATTTTTTCTGGGATCCTTGAAATGCCATATCCCTCTCAACCCCATAATATGGCAAAACAACCTATGGAACTCTGCTTGTTGGTCAGTGGGAGATGTCTGAATTGTTTGATCGATGTCTCTCCTCACCATTCTCCCTTGGAAATTCATCAGGGTCGACAAAGCTAAAGATGTCGTAAGTGGTTTACTCCATTTTGAAGGCAAGAATTCATAGTTACATGCTTTCAAACCAATTAGTGATACAGATGAACCAGCATGATCTGTTTAGTTTACGAGGAGGAAAATATAACAATTTGTGTTTTTAAGTGTTTCTGAGAAATGAAGCCCTCTAAGGCAGAGAAAGAAAAGGCAAATCAAGAAGATATGCAAATCCAATGCCTCTGAAAACACCCAAACTTCCATCAAGGCTATTACCAATTGCTCTAGCCTTCCCAAGGATGAGATGGGAGTGAGTAAGAGTAGGGGGTGGGGGTGTGTCACCTGGGAAGGGAGAGAGGAGTGCTTAATTACTTACTTGGTCTATTTGGACATGAGCTGCTCAGGAGAGGTGCAGGTATGACAAATGAGGTCATACATTCCATTGGACTACCTCACTCTTTTTGACACAAAGCCATCAAGGTGAGGCCTCTACTTCCTCTGGCTTCATTTCGTCATCCTCCTTGTAACAAAATGACTGCACATTTCCCAGGTTGATTTCGACAAAAGTTGTAGTTAGTGGGTACAGGGAGCCTGGCCAGGAGGCCTTGTTACAGCAATGGATCCAAGCCAGAAAACTCAGGGCCCAGGCTTGTCACCCTCTATTTCCAACCACATTCCCGTTCTTGGAGCCTTCTCTAATGCATTTGCTTATTCCTATTGGATTATGTGGTAATTTAGGACTGAATAATGAACTTGGGCTCGTGTTTTTTTTTTTTTTATGGAGGGTTTTTGTAATCTCATCCATTGGAGTAACCTGAGGCCAAATTATCCGCTTACAAAGGTGTGTTGGAAATGTCTAATATCTTTATTTGGAAAAGAGGGAAATTGAATTTTCAGAACAATTAGAAAATAGAAAGTCCTACAGTCTGATTTGTAAGTACCCAAAGATATCTTTACTCAACTGATATTGCAATGATCTGGTTTTTTTTTTTCCATGGGAGATATCCCTTACTTTTAAAGATCATATACAACCCTTCTATGTCTTAGGAGACTATTTGAGGAGTTGTTAGATTCTCCCCATTCTCTACCTCCACCCCTCCCCCAAAATCATCATTTTGTGATGCTCATCCTAGAAATAATTTTTTTTAATTATGACTAATACTAGATACCAAACTCTGAATCCATCTCCCATGTTGATGCCCCAAAGTTTCTCCAGCATGGTAGGCAAAGACCATCTAGAGATTACCACCTATTCTAGAATGTTGGTTATGAGCAATTCATTGGCTCAATGGATAGAGCACTGATCTTGGATTCAAGAGGATGGGAGTTCGAATCCAGCCTTGCCACTTAATAGCCACATGACCTTTACTTAATAGCCACTTAACCCTTACTGCCTCACATCCAGGGCCATCTCCAGTCGTCCTGATTCAGATCCGACCACTGGACCCAGATGGCTTTGGAAGATAAAGTAAGGTTGGTGATGTAGCACAGCATCCCTTCAGTCAAATCCAATTCTTGTGCTTGTCATGGCATCATATTCCTGATGTTGTGGTCTTCTTCTTTGAAAATGAAGGACAAACATTATTATTCTAGTATGTTGGCTAAGATCAAATGCCATTATCATTCTTGGTGATCTCACTCTTGTATTCCTCTCTCAGTGAATTGCATAGCTTCCTTTGAAGCATTTGTACCAATTTTCAGTCTAGGAGAAAAATTCAGTAAAAGTCAGCTAGCAGCTTTTAAACTTAGGATCTCTTCAGTCTTATAAATAGGTGCCTTCTAAACACAAAGTTAGATTCAGCTGATGGCTATATGAACCACTTGCCAGGTGTAATGAGTTAACCATACTGTTGTAAGCCCCTCTCGGTGAGGGGTTGTGTGTAGGCAGATGTGCTTGAAAATAGTAAATATAGAAATAAATGCAATTTCTGAGAAACATTTCTATATTTATATTTTTATAGTCATGTGCTCAGACCATATTTAGTTTTTAAGTTTTGGTGTTGTTGGTTTGAAGTATCTGAAAGAAGAGAAATCCTATAAGGGACAATCTGCAAACTCCTTTTTCTTTTTTTATGCTCTCAAAGTCAAATGTGGTTTCAATAGAAACCAAGACTGGCAGAAGCCTCTGAGTCTCAACCTTTTAAATTAATAACTTAAAAACACCCAAACTATTTTTTGCCACGGCGAAAGAGGAAGTCTCTGAAAAGTCAAAAGGGAAACATTTAAAATAGAACACAGCAATGACAATTAAATTAGTTTTTCCAGAAAGAGCATGTCCCACCCTGCAGCTCATCAGAGTATTTTTAAGATTGTGTCTCTGTAAACAGAGCTTTGAGATCCTCAGAGGAATGGCATTAGAGAAATGTAGGCTATTATCCACAGGGTTTGCTGTACACCATACCACATGGTCTAATGCTTTTTGGTCTCTAGTATTTGAGTCACTGGCCTTTTGTTTGCCCTTGCTGTCCTGTGGCAATTTGCAATCAAATGAGTTAACTTTCCTCCGACTCCCTCTCCACCATATTGATCTCTGGTGTCAGACTTTCTCAGCTACTCTTTGGAAAACTCAGGCCTGTGATTTTCAGTGGGCCAGCCTACCAGGGAGCTTCTCCTATCTCTGGTGTGGAGGGCCACCAAGCATATCTTGGGAGAATACAGAGCTTTGCTCATTGGCAAAAGCCTTCTCTTTACAAAACAAGAAAGACTTGTTCAAAGTCGAGTCGATCCAACTTTTCGAGGTGTTTATCTTTATGGTGTTTCCAAAACTATGAATGTTAAAACGAGAGGGTTACCGCAGGAAGGAAGGGACAAATTGAAAAACAGGAACATTTAGGCCAAAAGCAATTTACTTAGCCAGTAGCTGGGTACATTTCCGTTGTTTTGTTAATATGAATTGTTATTCTTATTGGGATTATTTATCATGAGTGCTTTTGTCCCTTACACCGAGACTTGCCCAATTCTGTAATACACAGAAGTGAATGTGCGGTCATGCCCTAGTGATCTGGGATCTGAAATGGTTTGTTTGGCCAGGAAAGCTGGCAGGAGCCGCTCATTAGTACAGTGGAGGACAATGCCCAGATGATGCCCATAAAGGGTGTCGGGCCACATGAGACTGTTGGAGCTCCCTGAATTCTCTAGGGATTATCACCCGTGCTGTTGTACCCTCCCAGTGACTGAGATTTCATAAAGGTCGAATATTTGTTCATTTCACAGCACTAAGTTAGAAGAAAAGATGGCCAGTGGGTACAGGAAATCCTTGTCCAAACCACAGAGATTTTTAAATGATTAGCCAGAAGAGCAATTGTGACTAATACGGGGGAGTAAGCGTGAGAGGGATTAAGACCTCTAGCCTCTTGGTTTTCAAGCCCTTTATTGGATTTCTGGGGCCCCCCTGTTCAGAAAAATTCATAGTTTACTGAACCACCAGAGATTGGCCATCATCAAATGTTCTGTGGTCCTGGAGTGACGTGGACATGGCAGTTTCTTTCACCCGTAGAAAGTTCTCTGTTAACTACTCCAGTCAGGGTTATTAAAATAAGTGTCTTCTTACATGAGTGTGGGTGGCTAGATATGAATTATACATTCACACACACATATGCACCCTCTGTAGGCAAATATGTGTACATGTTTGGTTTTGTGTGTTTCTGTGTGTTTTGTAAATTTGTGGGCAAGTTTAATGGTCTCTTAGAAGGGAGAGATTAATAAAACTGGTTTGAACCAGTTTGAACCAGAATTAGATAGGTGCTGCCCCAATTTCCCTATGTGTCTTTCCTAGTGGAGACCAGTTTTTTTTTATTTTCCCTTCCCCCTACTCCCCTTAAGTTTGGGGTTCTTAAAAATGCCATTTATTCTCTGTAGTGCAACAGTGACCAACTTTTGTCTTCAAGGAAGATCAAATGACATTATGTATGTAGAGTATTGTTTAAACCTTAAAGCTCTAAGGCTCTTAAATTGAGGTCTATGGACTCTAAAAATATAGATTTAGTTACTCTTTCAATATAATCAATTTTCTTTTAAACCTAATGTATTTTACTTTATTTATCTAATAATATTATTTTGAGAACCAGTCCATAGATTTCACTAGACTGTCAGAGGGGCCCATCACACACAAAAAGTTAATTTCCAGCTGTTAATATTAAGGACAATATGCATGGTGACTTGGTTTGGAACTGGGTTGGCAGTAGGGGATTGTGAACAAGAATTGACTGAGCACCTGGTCTGTGCCAGTCACCGTGCTAAGTAGATACCAAATACTATCTCATTTATCCCTCACAACAACCCTCCAAAGTAAATGCTGTTATAACCCACATTTTACAGTTGAGGAAACTGAGGCAAACAGAAGTTAAATGACTTGCTCAAGGTCACACAGGTGCTATGTGTCTGAGACAGCATTTAAATTTGGCTCTTCATGTCTCTATCCATTGTGCCACCTAAAGGATAAGGGATTAGTTACTTAATGTAGGATAATTAAAGGCTGAATTTCTTCCTCTTTACCCCCTGTAACTTCACACACACACACACACACACACACACACACACACACCTAGCATAGCTGGAAAAGAAAAACCTGGCTCACCCTACATGAACATGCTATTTTCAAGACTTCCTGCTATATTTTTATCAAAAGTTGATCTCCTGAGATCTCAAAACTATCCCTGAAGCCAAACTGCATCTTTAACTCAATGCCACTCAAGGTAGTATTTTGGGGAACTGGATAAAATTCAGAAATTCATTTAGAAACCAGGGTGGCACCAGGCTTTAGATGACCCTTCCGGTAGAGACTGGTGAGCAGAACCTTGAACACCCACCAAATTGGACATCCACTGAGAGTTGTTATAAAATCCCAGTCTCTCAGAGATCACTATTTTGGGGTTGAAGACCCTTGACGACATCCCCTATAAGAAATTCAGATTCTCCTTGAAGCCCTCTAGGGATGGGGAACTCACTACCTATTGAGGAAGCTCACTCTAATTTTAGGAAATTTTTTCTATCTGGATTTCTCTAGCTTTTCCCCTAATTTGATCAGGACTCAGCAATTCCAGTAGAATTTTCATGACATGCCTTCCAAAAACAATCTTCAGACCCCTTTCCATCATCCTAAATTCAACACATCCATATAACAGATTCATTTTCTTTAATTTTTCAAATATATAGATGGTTTGAAACTGGGAGAGGGTAGGAGGAATAACACCCTGTGCAGTCATACTGGCAGTCATATCCAGTGAAGATAAGCAAAAAGACCAGGGCACCATCTTTTCCATCCTTCCATACCAAATAGGAAATAGTGCCACTTATTCAAAGATTGATTATTAATTCAATATCTAGCCTTTATATAGCAAAGGACTTGACAAATATTTCATTTTATCCACACAATTAACAATTAACAATCCTGGGAGATGAAATGAGTGCTATTGGGGTTTTTTTTTTAGTTTTTTGGGGGGGGGTTTTTGCAAGGCAAATGGGGTTAGGTGACTTGCCCAAAACCACACAGCTAGGTAATTAGTAAGTGTCTGAGACAAGATTTGAACTCAGGTACTCCTGACTCCAGGGCTGGTGCTCCATCCACTACACCACCTAGCCACCCCTGAGTACTATTGTTAACACCCATTTTACAGGTGAGAACACTGAGGCAGACAGAATTAAGTGACTTATCCAGGGTCAAATACCCAGAATATCTCTGAGGGCATGATTTGAGTCCAGTTTATTACTCTAATCCCTGTACTTCCTAACTTCTTTTTTTTTAAGTTTTTGCAAGGCATTGGGGCTAAGTAGCTCGCCCAAGGTCACACAATTAGGTAATTATTAAGTGTCTGAGGCTGGATTTGAATGCAGCTCCTCCTGACTCCAGGGCCACTCTCTAATTTTTTAAAGATGATGAGTTTTCCCTTGAGTCTTCTTGTCCCACTTAAAAGTTAATTCTTTTATTTGTGACTTGTTTGGATTCTTGGAATTGGATGCAGGCTCATACTTTGTTGTTGAGTTTGTAACTTCCTGTATTTCTCTAAGTGCTTAAACAACTCCAAGAATGTTGACTATGGCTTCTTCTTGGGATGAGTGTTGACCCATGTTGCCTGGTCTTGCTCCCATCTGCCAACAGGTGGACTTTCCCTGGAATGCAAGCACAGGATATTTGTTAGGATTGGAACAGAGGCTACTACAGACTTGGGGGCGGCGGTGTCCTACTGTTTGGTTTGCTTTTGGGGTTGGGTTTTGTTGTTGTTGTTGTATAAAGAAACATTTCAGCCTAGGCCAAGTTTTCGGTTGCATTCAGCTTTGACTTTATTTTGGTGACTGCCATTCGAGTGTCCCCGGTGCTTCACAGGCAGTAATGCTCTAGCTCTGCAGCCAACTGCCATAAATTGTGGGAACACTTCTGTTCCTCTACAGTGTCGCCTACACCAGATATGAAACTCCTTGGCTCGCGGCTCCTCGGGGTGTCAGATTCATAGAGTCCTAGTCGAGCTTGGTGCAAGAGGTCAGAGTCAACAAAACAATTAGGATGAAATCACCAGCCCCATTAAGAAGGTGGAGAGCGTGGAGCGGCCCTGGCTGCCAGTCTGGCAAGTCCAGAGGCTCATCCCACACTCCCACACTCCGGGCTAGTCACGGCTCTGTGTTTACATGAGTAATGGAGCCTCAGGGGGAGGGGAGTTGTAAGCAGAGAGCAGAGACTCCGAGGCTCATTTGGAGGAAAGCTGACATCCACACCGAGGCAGCCCGAGCCACCCAGAGATGTAGTAGTGGGCAATCACATGCTACAGACGGCTGGCATTCATGAGCACAGATAGAAATCAGGCCGATGCTTGTCGATTGGAATGGGTAAATTATTACTTTCTCTTTGCTTCATTCTGGGGCAGGTTTTCTTTTGATCATAAAGCCAGGCGAGACTTCTGAAACAATTTCATGTTTTGGAGGGAGGGGAGAAGGAACCGGGCACTAGGGATAAAGAACAATACCAACATTTTATCATCATTGTTGTTATTATGCCTAAAGTTAGGGCAACTTTTCCCACAGATTAGTAGCCTTAATAGTATTTGCCAAATGCTTAGGACATAAGGTGCCCTAAAATCCATTGCTGAACTGTATGGCCAAAAGTTGGATTAACAGCAGCTGGGTAACACTGGAGGGAGAAGTGTGTGGTACCTTGAAGGAAAGCAGAGCTTGGCTACCTTGAAAAGTCAGTTGTCTTTTAGTTCACCTAGTACTCTGTGCCTCTTCAGTGAGCCGGAGGCTTCTTAGCTCTGGTTGCCAATGGGAGTTTAATGGAGAAACTTATGCTGGACAGTGGTGATGCTCAATCAACATCTGCCTTCTCTTCCTCCCTTTTTGTGGGTCTTAAAAGGAATTAAGTTTGACATCAGGGATGAAATACGACTTTGATTTGCATCCTGGGTACGGCCCTTTTCCAAAAAGCCTCAGAAGAGCTGAACGAGTCTCGGCATGAGCTGGCAGGGGGTGGGGGATAAGGGGTAACTTTAAATAAACCTCAGGATTTCCATAAAACTGGTCCTGAAAAGAAAGTTGAACAGGCTGGTTTATATGCCTCTGCCAAATATGTTCAAGATGTTGATTGTCCTGACCACGGATTAGTGAAAAACATTTAATATTGCTCAGACAGTTTAAGTGACTTCCTTTTAGATACATGTGTGGATATGTGTATAAATGTGAATATGGGCATCTCTGTACGGGCACATATGTATATGCATCTCTATGTATGTATACATGGATACATGTATCGGTATGTACATGTGTCTGTTTATCTTGGCACATGTGTTTATGTATTGATTGAGCACATATGTGTATCTATATGTATGTAGATTTATGTATTTATATAAGTACATGTGTGTATATATTGGCATAGATGCATTTATATTTGTGTTATTTCTATTTATATTGTGTTCACTATGGGTTGGATCATATACATGTGTCTATGTGTATATTTGTTGATATATTATTTAAGCACATATGTGTGTCTATATGTATGTTATTTATATTGTATGCACATTGGGTTGGATCATATATATGTGTGTTATATATATATATATATAGACATGCCTATATGTAAGTATATTTACATATAGTTTTTCTATATCCATAGTTTTCTCTATTGTTATTTATAATTGTTTTGTTTTTATATGTATGTGTGTGTATATATGGATATTACACCGCTATTTCTATCCATATATATTTCTTTATTTTGTGGTCTGAGAGACTGTGGCCACTTGGAGAAATTTTCTAAAGTAGATGTTTTCAAAGACTCATGTTGCCATGACCTCACAAATAGCCTGCTAGATCATTTAGGATTAGGGGATCCTGAACAGAATGGGTCCCAGGCTGGTTCAGAGATGATTTCCCACTCTGGATGTTTCTCTAAAGATATCTTTTCCATCTGTGGGGAAATACATTTTCTTTCTGTCAACTCCTTTCGAGACAAAGGGCTTGGTTTTAGATTAATTAGATATGTTAATGTAGAATAGATTAGTCTTGGGAAGTGGGGTCCAGTGATTCATAGTCTCCGCCAATCCAACCCATCGGGGTGAGCGACTCCTAATGAGAGGTGGCTGGGCCCAGATGTGCCCAGATGTACGTTTCTATGAACAATTACCAGAGATTGATTTTGAGCCTGGTTTGGTTGGTTAAGAAAACAAAGCCATGTAAATGAAAATGACTATAAATTGTTCTCCATTTGTTTTCAGCACCAAATCTTAAAGGAAGGCCACGCAAAAAGAAACCGTGCCCTCAGAGAAGAGATTCGATAAATGGCGTTAAGGATTCCAGTAGTAACTCAGATGCCAGAAGCATTGCCAAGGTAGAGTCACTCATTCAGAGCTATCCATTTTACTCATCTTTCTATTTCTCTTTTTAAAAAAAATCTTTCCATTTTTGTTTCTTGATGCAGTTTTTCCAATCAGAATCTGTTGGCATCCTATGAAGTGTGTGGTGTAGGGCAGAGTGACAAAGACAGAGAGAGGAGAGAGAGAGAGAGAGAGAGAGAGACAGTCAGGGAAAGAAGAGAGAGACAGAGACAAGGAGAAAAGAGACAGGCAGAGACAGAGACAGGGAGAAAAGGGGGGGAGAGAGAGAGAGACAGACAGACAGACAGACAAAGAGACAGAGAGAGATAGGGAGAAAAGAGGGAGAGAGAGAGAGACTGAGAGAAACAGAGAGAAGAGAGACAGAGAGAGAGAGAGAGAGAAATTTGACTTTCTGATTAGTCAACAGAAAGACTTCCCACCTCCAGTTTTGGCTGCTGGGTAAAGGGCTTGTGATTAGTAGCTACGTCATCAAGGCAGAGATTTCATAATTGGGACCACAATGACATAGTTTACTCTTGCCATATCCAAAATAAATTAGCTGAGCCATTCTTCCTTTCCCCCATGTACTCTTAAATATCTTCCAAAGATTAATAGAGGATGAAATTAGAAGTATCTAAATTTAGTCATTTTAATTGTGTTTCCTCCCAGGTCACCCCCAGATTAAGAGTCTGACTAGGAGAAAGGAATATGGAATAAAAGCCAGAATCCCCAGCTAGACCTTTGGGAGCTTGTTCCTGAGATCTGAATTACATAGAACCTTGAAAAGAGATGTTTGAGGTGTTTTATTCTCACTTTACATGAAGGGTTAAAGGGGTCAGTTTGTATTTATAGCCTTACCTCTAGGTTTTGCTGGCTTGGATCAGATTGCTATAGCTCAGTTTACCAGGTATTTGGATTGGGTGACATTTTTATGCTAAAGACAGTTATGCTTCCCCCCACTAAAAACAAAACCAGTCCTCATAATCAACTCTGTAAGACTAGAATTAAGGGCCAGATTTCAGCAAACTATTTCTAGAGCCAAATTCTGAATCCCTGAAGCTTTCAGTGGGAACCTGGGCAGACTTTGATGTAGGGAAATAGGAGCTTGGCCCCCATGACATAGCTTCATAGGAGAATCTCCCCTCCCAGAATTTCTAATCAGAGTGCTTGATTATATAACATGTTAGGATTTATAAAACTCTTCTTTCACAATCCATATAATCAATATTGACTGAATCTGGCGTGCTTTCTCACCAGAAAGTCCAAAGGAGTTCTTTAGTGCATAGGGGGAGAGACAGACAGACCAACAGAGAGAGGGAGATAAAAAAGGAAAGAGAAAGAAGGAAAAAAGAGAAAGGACAAGGGAGGGGAAAAAAAAGAGGAAATGAGAAAGAGAGAGGATTGATTATGTATCAGGAACTCTTCTAAAGTGCTAAGAATCCAAAAGCAAACCAAAAAAAAAAAAAAAATCAGTGCCTGCCCTCAAGGAGCTTATGTTCTAGTGGGTGGGGAATATAAAACAAAAGGGAAAATGGGGGAAAGAGGAAGAGACAAAGTGGAAAAATAAAGTTCTTGAGTCCTTCCTGAGATAATAATCTCAGAAACTTTGCCAATCAGCAGAGGGAGCCATAGGGGCAGAGGCATTTTTAGGGATCTCAGAGATCATTTAGCTCAGTCCTCTTATTTTAACAAATGAAGAAACTGAGTTCAAGAGAGAAAATGACTGACCCCTAAATCCCATGTTTGGTTGGGTAGGAGAGCCAGATTTAAAATTCATCCTAAATTCATGATCCATGTTGTTGGTTTTTTTCCCGTGACGCCATGTTGACTTGTTGAGTTCAGATGACTGGTCCTTTGTGGTTATCTGTCCTAAGCGTACTATGACTTTGCTAAAGGGGCTGAGTGGAAATAGAGGGTCTGTTTTGTCCCTGGTAAGAGCAAACCAAGTGTCTTCTCTTTATGTTATGTTTGGTGACAAATCAAGAAAGGAATTTCTCAGTGAATTGGGTACCTTGTCTTTGCCTCCATGAGGCTCAATATTAACTTTTTTTTTTGGAGGACTGAATGGGGCTCATAAGAAAATGAGCATAAGGTTATTGAGAGAGATGTCAATTAGAGCAGGTTGGCTCCCTGCGAGGTGGCTTGCAGGTTCTGACAAGACATTAACGATTAGGGCTGGGCGGTTTCAGGACACGAGCACTCGGCAAGGCCTGGCACTGCCGATTCCGTGTTTTGGCAGCCTGCCCCATACCTTTGGTGTGACATCACAGGTGTAAGGCGGCATGTTCTGTCCCTGAGCCCAGCGGGTGCTCCCTGCAGTGTCACTTACAGTCACTACCAAAATATGCTGCTTGAGAGTCTTGCAAAACTATGAAAATTGGCGGATCCCTCCCCTGTCTCATTTCCAGCAAGCCAACCCTTTATCCCTGTGCCAAGTGTATGTATATGGGGGGGGGCTTGTTTGCAAGGTTATGTTTGTAGAACTGCTCCCCCAGTTCTGCCTCTCCGAAACATCTCAGTTTATCAACCTGCAGTGGTGGTCGGGTCATCTTGGATTCCAATCGGCTTAATTGGATTTTGAATGTGGACTTTTTTCCTCATGTAAAGATTTTGTATTAACCCATTGAGGCCAAGAATCTATCCTGGAGCCGTTAGACTTCAAGACCCAGCCTCTGCTTCAAGGCTTAGGAAGCACTAACCCTTGGAATGTCATAAGAACAACTCAAATTTATGGATATTGCTCTAAGCTTGTAAAGTAGTTTTTTATTCTTTCTCTCATTTGGTCCTCATTGGTCCTCATATCGCGGTTTAGAAATGAAATGACTTGTTTAAGGTCCCACAGCCAGGACTTGAAGCCAAGTCTCTCCCAAGTTCAGAAGTGCCAGGCCATCCACTTTTCCATGGTGGAACCCATCAATCAGTAAGCATTTCCTAAATGCCTGTTTTTCTAGCATATACGGAAACAAAAATGAAACTGTCCTTGTTTTCAATGAGCTTCCATAATTCCCGTTTGGACACAGTTAATGATTTAGAGAGGCCTTTCTAGCAATAATCCGGTGCTGATGATAATGTAAATGAGATGACATCCCTTTTGCTAATGAGGACAAAAAAAGAACTGAAATGATTTTCTCATGATCACACAGCTAGGAAGGAGCAAAGCTGCGTGGTACAGTGGGTAGAGTGCCAAATAGGAGCAAGAAGAATTGAATTCCTATACAATATCAGCTACTTACTAGTTGTATGACCCTGGGCAAGTCACTTACTTGTCAGAACCAATCAGTCCATATTTACTAGGTATTTATTGTGTGCCAGGCCATTATGTGTTTAGTATTAAAGATACAAAGAGAAGCACCAGCATTGCCCTCCAAGAGCTTACAGTCAAATGGGGGAGATTGCAGACAAACAAATATATAAACACACAAGCTCTATAGGATAAATAGGAGATAACTAATAGATGGAAAACACTGGTATCCAAAGGGTTGGAGAGCAGCTACAAGAAGTAGAAGGTGATATTTTAGTGGAATCGACATTTTAGGACATCCATTCTGAATCCCTGACTCCAAATCCATGAATGATTTGACTGGAAGTATTTTAGGTAGAAATGCTTCACTCCAACTCATAGTTAAACCTATGTCAGTAGTCCTTTTAAAAAAAACACATCAAGATATCTACTCATACAGAAGGAAAGGGCCCACAGAATGCAAGAATTTCTCTTGGAGAAGCTGGTTTCTGCCACCATCTTAGACTGTTTTCTTCAAATCTTTATACAGTTTCCATTAATCATTGAACATTAGTGTTGGAAAAGATCTTAGGGATCACAGGTCTAACTGCACATTTTACAAAAGAGGAAACTGAGGCTTAGAGAAACAATATGACCCTTAATCCAGTACTTTTCACAGTACCACATCCCCCTGCTTTTTAGATGCCACTTCTTTGTATAACCAACTTTTACTATCCTTTGGTCCCCAAGAGACCTTGACTAGGTTTTAATCTTGAATTAAACTCTGACTCTTGGGGTTTTCTGAATATGCAAAAAATATAATTCAGTCCAAGTAAGACTATCTTGCTATAGCAGCAGATCTCTGGATGTGTACTAGATCTGTACAAAATATTTTTTCTTTGACTAGGTTTGAATGAAAGGAAATTCTGGGGATGGGAGGGAAACAAATCTCCCCTCACTTGGAGAAACATCTTCCAAAGCTTCAGGTCTACCAAGTGTGCATTTATAGGTGTTCTAAAAAGGACCTGAGAAGGGAAAACCATAATCCAAGTTAAGAGTTCTGGGATTTGGAGCCAAACCACATGACATAAGTTCTAATCTTGACTGTTCCATTTAGTTAGTCAGCCTGCAAACATGTGTAGCCTCAGTAACTATAAGACTTAAACTCTGTGAAAAAAACTACCTAAACTCTATTTCAAGGACTACATTACAGATGAAATGTAATTAAAAGAATTTCTTAAGAGCTCATTATGTTTATGCTTGGTGATGGAGATAGAAAGAAGGGCCAAAGAAATTCCTGTCCTCAAGGAACTTACATTCCATAGCAAACACCTATGGCCAAACGAGAGAATCTCACAGAAAGGCTCTAATTGTACTTGGGTGACCTGGGGTATGGCACTGGATCTCTCTGGGGTAGCTTGGAGGGTGTCATTGTGCACAGAGGACTGGACCTATGGTCAAGAAGACTCTTCTTCTCGAGTTCAAATCCAACTTCAAACACTTATTAGCCATGTGACCCTGAGCAAGTCACTTAACTCCATGTGTCTCAGTTTCTTCCTGTGAGCTGGAAAAGGAAAGAGCAAACCATTCCAGTATCTTTGCCAATTAAATCCCAAGTGGAATCACAAAGAGTCAGGCACGACTGCAAAAGGACTCAACAAAAACAACCAGATCTTCAGACCCCATTTGAAAAGGAGGCACCCAAAGGAGCTGATTCTCAATTCTGGTCCTGAATCCTGTGATCTGTGAGTCCTGGTGCTGCTTTCTCATTTGCCTTCTAATGGGAAGATCATAGAATTCCAGGCTCCATAGAAGCTCCATCCCTTGCTGCCATACTTGCTTTGATGTCTTCAGTACAGTTTGGCCAGTACGAAGGCCTGCCCTGTGAGTCACCAGGTATACTCTATTTGTGGTAGCAAAGAACAGGCATCTCATTTAAAAGCCATCATCAGAAGGTGGAAGCTATTTGAGGGTAGTTGGAGGGAGGTGAAAACTACCTCTTCCAGTCCATTAAGGTCACCAAAGCCACACCTTAAAAATTTTGAAGGAAAAAAAAAAACCTTTTGTCTCAAGGCCAGTATAAGAAGACCTAGAAAAAAAGTAGCTTCTGTCCCTAAACTGAAGAAATAACAGAATGAGTTCATTTGTGGTAGGGAGAGAGGCAAAAGCCTCTTCCACCAGTGCAAGTGGACATCTTTAAACCTTTGGTCTTCGAGAGTTAGTTAGCGTGAATGCTGAGAGATGGTGATTTGCCCAGGGTTTTGTAGCTGTAGAGTCAACTGCAGCATCAGTGATAAGCCAGCAAATCTTAAAGTATAATCTGGGGATCCTGGGGGGGGTGGTCCTAGAGACCTTCTGATGATCCATAAGGTCAAAACTATTCTTATTAATATGAAGACATTTTAATTTCTTATAGGGTAAATGTCATATAAACAGAACTTCTTTATGGGGGAGGTCAGGGGAAGTCCTCAGAAATATTTAAATGTGCCCAAGGAGTTCTAAGACCAAAAAGTTTGGCAGCCACTACACTAAGCCTACTTTGATTTGTTTGTGATAAAGCAGGTAATTTCATTTAAGAGGAGCTTTCAATGGCTCCCTATTACTTCTGGTATAAAATACTGGTTCCTGAGCTTTAGGATTTGCCAGTCTGTTTCCAGTCTCTTTTTCCAGACTGATTTCACCTTATCCTTCTTCTATCTAAATTGTATCCAATGGGTGGTTAGTTTGGCATTCTGTCACCAGTTTCTGCATCTTTATACATCATTCCTTCTAGACCTGTCCTGCCAACCTTCCTCAACCACACCTCTTAGAATCTCCATTTTCCTTTGGGAAACTTGGGTACAAATGAATCCTGGAGCTTATCCCTCCCTGGTTTTTATTGATTTCTCCCAACTTAAGATCCCCTGGTGGTCTTTTGGTCTTTGTGCTTGCTAGATCTCTTCTCCCCACCCAGGAGAATGTAAGCCCCTTGAGAAGGGTAGGGCTGTTTGGGTTTTGGTCTTTGCACTGTGCTATTCTTGGAGCAGGTGCATAATAAATGAAATTACCAAAAAAAATAGTGGTTTTGTCATAGTCATGGATGGGGCTGATCAAAAGTAACAGTTTTGAGAAAACTATAAAATGCAGACTAAGACTTAAAGCAGGGGCGGCTAGGTGGCACAGTGGATAGAGCACCGGCCTTGGAGTTCAAATCTAACCTCAGACACTTAATAATTACCTAGCTGTATGGCCTTGGGCAAGCCACTTAACCCTGTTTGCATTGCAAAAACCTAAAAAGAAAATTTTTTTAAATTAAATTAATTTACAAAGCAAGGATAAAGAACCCAGATAAACATTTTACTGCACGCTGAAGGTTTTTTTTCTGATATATCCAGATGATTATTTCATCTCTCTGTGTACATCATCTGCCATTTATTTGACTGCTTGAATATTTGTAAGAAGAATTGTTATTCTCTTGTATCGGGGAAATAACCTAAGATTTGTGGTTGGTTTGGGGTTTTGGGGTTTTTTTGTTTTAAATTTCTCCAGTATATGTGTATATATATAATATATATATATATATGTATGTATATATATATATATATATATATCCCCATTTTAAAGTGCAGACCCTCTCATTGCCTTGAATTTAATTAAAACATCTCTCCAAATTGCAAGTTTTGACTACCAACTTAATATTTTGAAAAATCACTCCCAGGCTGGCGCGTGATGTCGATTATAGACTACAGTGATTTTATGATTTAAATAAAGCCTTTAAAATTACAGATTTCATCAGAGGTTCATACCCAGCCCTAGTTACAGCAATGGGAAGTGATGGCAAGGTAAAATTTCACCTGGAGTAAGTCTCTGTATAATGTTACAAGGAATGAAAGTTTAGAAGGAATGCAAGTGATAGATTTCCTTTGGGAAAAAAAAGTTTAATCCCATTACCGCAGCCTCTTAAAAAATTAAAATGCAACCTAAAAGCCCAGCTCGATAACCTGTAGTGTGGGAAGTATTATTTTTCCAGTACCAGGCTAAAGATATTAAACTTGCACAGTCACTCTGGGGAATAAGTGATGAAGAAAACTCTTACAGGGGATATGTTTCCATTTAATAAATAATCATGGCCTTTTACATTCTTCAAACTTAGAAAGGAGAGACCAATCCAGAACCAGAGATGAAACATGTAGAAGAAACCATGGGATATTTTTATTCTGAACATTTCCCCATCACTTGCTTCCAGGCCTTTCTCTGAAGTGGTTCTGGGACCATAGACAATATGAGGATTTTGGAATACAGAAATTCCTCCTAGACCCACATGACCTAAAAATCTGACCTCTTGTACTTTCTCCTTTATAATTAAGATTGCCCAGCAGCCTAATAGTGTATTATCAAAGGCAATGAGGATGGAATATTAGATCAGCTGTGCATGATGTTCAGTCTATATTCTCCTGTAATGTTACAGGGGGTGACTGTGCAGAACTTGCCCCCTTTTCTTCCCTCTCCCACATGTATAGAGCTTTTCATGAACCTTTTTTTCCAGGAAGCTGAGTGACCCAGAGTCTCTTTTATTGAAGCTCTCTTATTGTACCCCCAGAATTAACTGGAAAACAGAAGCAATCATAAAAATATATAACCTTTCTTTATTTGTTGAGAGGGCAATCCAGGATTCACATCCGGGGACTGACCAGGAGATACTTGGGTTCAGCCCATATGATGAGCAGCCCAGTTTTTCTAGTAGCATCATAGACTTCAAAGTTGAAGGAAAAGGGAGACTATCTCTTCTAGAACTTTCAGGCTTTAGATGCAGAACTGAGGTCTAGACAGGATGAATAATTTGGTCAGACATACACAGTTGGTAAGGAGCAGAGCCAGAATTTGAACCCAGATCATCTACCTTCCCCTCTACTTGTGTGTAAAGGATGGAGGTTAGTTTTGGAATCTCTGTGTACTGTTTATTCAGCCCTCCTTCACTTCAGTCCAGGTCACTTGCACATCATAGCATCACCTCCATGATGTCATGATCCTCTTCAGGAACAAAGGACAGGGGGTGCGGCTAGGTGGCAGAGTGGATTAAGCACTGGCCCTGGAGTCAGGAGTACCTGGGTTCAAATCTGGTCTCAGACACTTAGTAATTACCTAGCTGTGTGGCCTTGGGCAAGCCACTTAACTCCATTTGCCTTGCAAAAACATAAACAAAACAAAACAAAACAGAACAAAGGACAGGGCAACTAGGTGCCACAGTGGATAGAGCACTGGCCCTGGTGCTCTAATTATTAATATTAACAATTACCTAGCTGTGTGGCCTTGGGCAAGCCACTTAACCATTACCTAGCAAAATGTTAAAAAAAAAAAAAAAAGAACAAAAGACAGAGGCAGCTAGGTGGTGCAGTAGATAGAGCACCTGCCCTGGAGTCAGGAGGACTCAACTTAATAATTACCTAGCTGTGTGACTTGGGCAAGTCACTTAACCCCCATTGCCTTGCAGAAACCAAAGGGGAGAAAAAAAGACAGCAATCATTTATTGTATCAGATTTATTGAACACAGCACTTAATTTCTAAAAACCCCAGTTTCCTGATATTTAAAATCAGAAGGTTGGACTAAATCATCTACCTCCAAGTCAGCTTTCAGTATCCTGGAAGATAGATAGATAACAGACAGACAGACAAGTCCATAGTCCTGGCTATGGTTTTATAAAAAGAATCGTAGAGTGGGAGGAGCCTGTGAGATCACATGGTTCCAGTTCCTCCTCTTAGAGATTGGAAAATAGATGATTGGATGTAGAGGAGACAGATTCAGATCCCACCTGTGATCCATAGTGTCTGTCAAATCTTACATAAAGCCTTGATCTTCATTAGTCTCATCTATGGTCAGGGGCCTCTGCTATGCAGCTATATAGTTAAGCATGACTTGGACAAATCATTTCATGTCTTGCCTCAGTTTCCACATCTGAAGAATAAAGAGGTTAGAATGAACAGAAACCCTTAAATCTGTTGTAAGTCTTTAAATCCTTTGACAGCCCATCAAAGCTCAGCATAATGGTTTGCTGACAAAATTCAGAATTGAAAGAAATAACAAATTTTAGTTCAAGCTTAGTGAAAAATATTTTTTTCCTCCATACAAGTTTATGCATCCCTTTCTACACTCAAATCTGTGACCCATTACTCAAGCCCATCAATGCCAATAGGAGGAATGTCCTTGTCTCCTAGCACCTTGGTGTGAGTTTCTGAAGAAGACATCACTGACATGAGTGTGTATGTGTGTGTGTGTGTGTGAGAGAGAGAGAGAGAGAGAAGAGAGAGAGAGAGAGAGAGAGAGAGAGAGAGAGAGAGAGAGAGAGAGAGAGAGGAAGAGAGAGTCAGTCACTAAAATAAGGGCTGATGGATGGGAAGGATAAATTGTCTTGTAGCATGAAGGACAGAACTGCTTTGACAAATGAAAGCAGCAGTATCTGGCACCTGGAGACCTTTCCCACCAGATGGCAATGATGTTTTAGGTTGACATTCCCATAAAAAGAAAGAAAAGAAAAATACTTAAACCATTGAAACCAGTTCCCATGTAGAGATGACTCCAGGAGCTGGATGGTTTCCCTGTTTGGATGGTTAACTGGCCTCGGGTGGAATTTGATTGGTTCCTCTTTCCTGCCCTGGGAATGTTGGAGCTCAAGAATGATTTTGAATAAGCTCTCCAGGCCTCTGCTAGGTTTGATGTGGTGCGCTTTCCTCTTTCCAGGTGAAATGTGAGGCCAGATCAGCCTTGGCCAAGCCCAAGAATAACCACAGCAGCTGTAAAAAAGGCTCCAATGAGGAGAAATCAAAGGTTGCCATTGGGGAAGAATGCCGGGCAGAAGAGCAGGCCTTCCTAGTGGCCCTTTACAAATACATGAAAGAGAGGAAGACGCCAATAGAACGAATTCCCTATTTAGGGTTTAAGCAGAGTGAGTATAATTTTCTATCTCTCTTTTTCTCACTGCATTTCAGAACTGTTCAGATTTCTTGTTGAATTAAAAACAAAAAAATTTTAAAAAAAAGCACTTTCCAGCGATGAGGCTAAAGGCCTCATTTGGGGCTGACACTGTCCGTTTATCCTGGACCCTGCCCTACCTCGCCCGGCCAGGCATTCCTCAGCCTCTGCCCTCTCAAACCCTCCTTCCGGGCCAGTTGCAAAGAGATATTTATAGGCTTCAATCTCCTGATTATGCCTGGAAATAGACATGTTGAAATTTTCTCATTTTCTGTTTTGTCAAACCCTAGTGTCTGTAATGCCTTTCTCCTGAGATAATAAGATGACGTAGCTTTATCGTACACAGATGTTGCCTATGAAAAGACAGATATGAACCCGAGGCATTGAAAGATGGCCAGAAGAGCCCCAAAGAAAGAGGAGAACCTGTTTTCCCTGCAAACTCCACCCCCCCCCATTTCTTGGGTGATAATGAATAAATATCTGGCTTCCAAAGAGATAGAGACAGTTAAGAACAGAGGGCCCTGTTTCGAATGATTCTCATATGAAATTTTTAAATGTCAAAGCTTATTTGCAAATGATGGGAAAATCGTAGCTGAGTCGATTTCCACCGAGGAGGCGAGAACTCATCTCCCAAGTTTGCCACTGTGTGTATAAATGTCTTCGTTGCCGTAGATTCGGTGGTACACAAAAGGGAGGGCTCCCTGCCTTGAAATATCCCTTTCTCTAAACATATCTTCCTAGATTAAAACCATGTGTCATTTTGATGAAGAATGTCAAACCTGTGTGTTTTACATAACAATTTACATACCTAATAGCAATTGGCACTGATTGCAACCCAACTCTCGCAGCCATTATAAACTTATATAACTACGAATGATTACAATGTTTGTCTGAAAACTGGTTTCTGAAAATAGAAGTGAAATTAATGTACTATGAACAGCTTTGCTGCATAATGCATTGACTCAGATTAAATCAAGGCCTAAGCAAAGCTTTTGAGTGCTCTGGAAAAAAAGTACAAGGTTCAATGAGGCTTTGAGAACGTGATGTGTCAGAGAGCCTTGTTTTATTTTTATTGTATTCTTCATTTCTCCTGCCAAAGAATTACTCGAAATTCAAATCTGGGGGGAGAAGGGGGGTGGTGGTTACTCAGCCCCTAGCAGTCCCCCTTCCATCCATCAGACAGACACAGTGGTTAGCTGTTCATTGGAGTCATTGAGCTTCATGGACATGAGCTAACACCACAGAGAGAGACCTGTAAAAAAACAGCATCTATCGGACGACCATGGGCTGAGTGAGGACACCCAACTTGCTCACCTTGGAATTCCTCTGGGAATGGAGGAAGACGTCCTGCCCCTCCGATCTATCTGCTGTGGGACTGCCTATTCCAATTGGAAGTATTGGCGCTGTGGTCACACAGAGTCCCCACACGTGTCTGAAATACAGGATGGGCCGTTAACAGGTACTGCCATCCGCTGTTCTATTATGAAAGCAATAATATATGAAAATAGCGGTAATCTATTGATTATGGTGGGTCTTCTCCAAGAGAGTCATAATATATTACTATTTAATCAATGACTCCTTCACAGAAGTTCAGTGAGGAACTCCACTTTTAAAATCAGACTTTTTTCCAAGGACAATTGAGCAATAGGATTCTGCTGTCAGACTGATGGAAACAGGACTCAAATTGTCTTTTTCCTGATCCTAAAAGTAGAACCATTTCCGTAGCTATGTATTAATATTCCTTAATATATATTATAAGTCACCCCATATCCTGTTGCTGAATGAATGAATGCCCTTTGGTAAACTGTTTCCCAAGTAAGTCTCTCTCTCTCTGGGGTGGATTAGCACATTAATTTCTCCTCAGTTTATTTTTTTTAATGTTTAATTGAAATTTCTTGGAAGTACGTTAATGCAATGCTTATCTAAATACTTATTATCCCTCTAACAGTCAACCTTTGGACTATGTTTCAAGCTGCTCAAAACCTGGGAGGATATGAAACAGTAAGTGTTTAAATAACTTAAATGAAATAATTGTACAATCTCACTTTCCCTTCTCTGACCAAAACGGGAAAGAAGCAAAAAGCCAACAGCCATAGGCCGGCTGGCTTTTCTGATAGCTCTACCCTTTGGGGGTTGCTCGGGCCATTCTTGGAAACGGTCCCAATTAGTCCCAGGTTTGGCAAAATTGTAAACTTGTCGTAAAAAACGACAAGTGGAAACCATATGGAACTCTTCCTTGTCTAGGAAATCAGTTGGGTCTGGGATTTTTCCCCATGTTGAGAAAGGCTTATTATTGTACAAGAGGCCAAGACAGAATAAAAGAAATTCCAACTGGCAACATACCTGACATCTGTTCATGTCTAATATGGGAAATGTATTAAGGGCTTTCAAAAGTAATCAGGATTGGCCATTCAGGAATAAGATGCAGCAGAATCTTCTCTTACTGCTAGCACACACAAAAAAAGGCTTTATTAGACAAGGGTCAATGCCACATAAACAGGAAGTGATCAACCTAATTCAGAAAAGGCTCTGACACTTTTTATCAGCTAATTCTATCTGACAGGAACAGGTTATTTTTAGCCCACAGGAAAATTTTGATGGCCACAGATTTTGCAACATATTTTTTGAACCCTTAAAATGTTAAAGCAACAAACTTAGATTAAAATCTCGAAATCATAAGAAAGAGCTGCATTAATACAGCCCACAGAGATGACATCTGCAATAAAACCAATTGACACAGGAAGATGTCGTCACTGGAAATGCTTTCTTTTGCAACAGTGATCAGATTAAATTGTGCAGTTTCTTCAGAAATTGAATAAGAAATTTTTTAAAGAAGTAATCTGGGTTATCTCTGTTTGGTAGTAAAATGACAGTAAGAGACACAAAATAGAGAAAATGAAATTCATTTTAGCACAAATGTAATAACCAGTGTTTTTTTTGCCAGATAAAGCTTATTGTGCCACAAACTAATATCACGATTTGAGGCAAGGAGCTAGGGGGTGGGGAGAAGGTGACAAGCTCCCTGTGACCCAGATGATTCTGTATTTATTGGACAGATATCTGCTGTGCATTCTGATTTAATACTCTTTGATAGAATTGAGTATGTGTGTGTGTGTGTGTGTGTGTGTGTGTGTGTGTGTGTGTGTGTGTGTGTACCCCTGGATAAATTCATTTCACATATGCTCTATTCATGTTTTAAGGAAATATAATCAATATATGAACGACATATAAAATGTGCATTTCTCAAGCATGAGTGATTCACAATGTTTATTTTCTCAAGTGCCCTGAATAAAAATAAACAATGTAATTATTACAGATGGATGGCTCTGTTGATAGGAGTGTTAGATAGTCTCCAACCTCGACTCCACGGCTTTTGCCTTAGTAAGATACTGGAATAATTATAGTCTTCATCTTTGTGAGAAAGATGATAACTTGTTCAGAATGGGTCTCGTAGATTTAGAAGTCAGCCCTTTGATCCAACCTGTATTGTGAAGGATAGGGATAAATGTTTTCTCTGAGCTGAGATAGTAAACTTCCATAAGTCCTGCCATGAGGCCTCATCATGACTTGGAGGTGGTCCTAGGCTCTTCAAAGCTGTGCTAATGGGGTCTAAGATCTAGTAGATCCCACCAGGCTGGAAAGAACTTGGATATGGGTCTGGTGATCTCTTTGGCATGTGATTGGTGTCTAAGGATGGGTCTTGCTAAGTTTGGAATGGTTCATCATCTGAATGTTGACCAGCAAGGCTTGAACTCTTTTGGCCACCTACACTTGTCAAAATGCCTGCTATGTCTTAGAAAAGTTGTAATCTGATTAGCAGAGGGAGCACCCAAACCAATGAAATAATAATATATAATAATGAGAATAATAATATTTATCATTTGTAGAGAGTTTTAATGTTCTAAAGCACTTTATATCTGTTATCTTACTGGAACCTCAAAACAACAACCCTCAATGGCAGATTCTTGGAATATCAAAGAGAGGGGGAAAATATTGAAGTCTATTGTTGCAAAATATATTCTTTAGACCCAGCAATTCTGAATGACATTCACTATTGAAGAGAGTGCTGATAAATTCACAATTCCACTTATGTCATTTTCTTCTCAGGTATTTTTTCATGCAACAGTATGATAATGTAGATTATCCATGTGTGAAAGATTATGTCCCTGTGTAAGGTAATTTTGAAAGACAAATTGAGCTTCATCTTCCATTTGGGTGCATACCCTGCCAATTGCTAATGTTGACTTCTACTGAAGTCAGACCTTTGAAGAAGACTGAAGCTAAACCAGTCTGTGATTGTCATATTCTTCTAGCTGCTCTTTATCTCCCTCATCTTCATCTGGGATAGAGAAAGAGGACCCTGTTCTTTTACGGCAGCCCCAATTTCCTCCCCTATCCATCTTTGTCTTCTTGGGAGCCATGACTGGAAAGTCTTAAAGATTTAAGGGGATAGTTGTAGATTTACTGACTTATTAAATACAGAGGGTCTTTCTTTTGGGCAGATGACACACTTTGACCAGTAAAAACTGTGGCTGTATGATTGGGATTTTCCTTTGAAGGTCAACATAGCAAATAAAATACACATAACCAACAGCATGGAATGATATTTCCTTTTTGCTTCTTTTCAAATGTCTTTTTGACTTAGATATTTCCATATAGATGCTAGTGAATTTTGAAAGCAAATAATTCTACTCCTTCATTACACTGTGAAGGCCAAAATGATTCAGCAGGAAACATTTGTCCCATAGGTTTGTTCTCTCTTAGGTGCAAGAGCTATCCATTTGTAAATAATCCATGTTTCTTGAAGAAACTCATTTGATCTCTCTGAGTCTAGTGTCTGGCTTATCTTTTTCAAGGTATCTGGATAAGCAGATTTCATAACTGATTTTGATATGGATTTACTGAGCCCTTGTATGTATCTGTTGTCCAAGGATGGGTCTTGCTAACTTTGGAATTTTTTTTAGTGACAGATTTAATCTATGATGTTGAACCCAGTAATGTTAAGCCTTGGATTCTCACAGTCTTTACAATCATTTGATTCTTCCTTGTAGCTAAGTTGTCTAAATTAATTTGTAATGATCTAAATCATTGCCTGAGGTTTAGGTATATAGGCTATCAAGGTAAGAGAACTTGATAGAGCATCTAGTCCAGAGTCCTTAGCCTGGAGTACATGAAAATTTCAAAATATCTATTTGATAAATATTTTATTTCAATATAATTAACCTGGAGTACATGAAATTTTCAAAATATGTATTTGATATATATTTTATTTCAATATAATTAGTTTCCCTTATAATTCTATGTATTCAAAATACCCCCAAAATTATAAAAAAAATAATTCTATGTATTCAATTTTATGCATTAAAAATAACAATAGCACCAGCCCTGGAGTCAAGAGTACCTGAGTTCTAGTCCGGCCTCAGACACTTAATAATGACCTAGCTGTGTGGCCTTGGGCAAGCCACTGAACCCCATTGCCTTGCAACCCCCCCCCAAAAAATAAAAATAACAATAACGATATTATTCTGAGATAATGTTTTACTGGATTGCTTATCCATCTTTGTCTTCTTGGGAGCCATGACTGGAAAGTTTTAAAGATTTAAGGCATTTGTAGATTTACTGACGTGGGAGGCCTCCTTTAGGGCAGATGACCCACTTTGATTAGGAAGAACGTGACACACACAAACACAAAAGTTAAAAACACCACCTAGACCATTCTCATTAAAGGTCAAAAAACTCCTCTATTTTCAGCGGGTTCAGTAATAGAGATGACGTTCAAACCTTGGCTCATATTCTTACCCTTTATATCCATGCTCATTTCCTTAAGGATATTTCAAAAAAGGTGAGAGAATCAAGGTGAGAGTTCGTAGATGGCAGTAGTCAATCTATCACATGTGTAAAACTTAAAGTTTTATCTATTCAGCTTGTGACTCATGGTAAGATAAAGACATCTCACTGGAATCTGTAGTGGTTATGGAATCGACTCTTTTAATTGGCTTGTTTTTGTTTGTGGTTGTAAGATATTTCAAAACTCCTGGATGCTGTTTCAGATTGTGGGAGCCTTCCATTTTAGCCTTTTACAGTCCTCAAATTGTATGACAAATTTATGGGGGAAAAAAAAGATAGGGCAGAATTTATTCCTCAGGTCTCTGTGATATGTCAAAAGTAACTCTCTCTCTTCTCTTACCCAGCCAGCAGATATGGAAAGGGATGCATTGTTTGTAGATCCCAATGTTTAGAGCTCATTAGTCTACTGGGATGGATTTGATTTTCAACAAAAGTCTATAGCAGAGCTTCTAGTGATGGACAGTGATAAGTCACTTCCAACTTTCCCTTCTAAATCTATGTTCTGATGGGTCATTCCTTTCCCTACCCCCACTAGTGGCTAGAGACAGATGATGAGTGGGTGACCTCTCAATTGCCTTCATCTCTACAGAGGGCTGAGGGCTTAGAATTGATGGAGAAAATTGGGGCCTTTCCAAGATTCATGTAGTTGATCTGAGAGGCATTCCCTGTTGACTTGCTGCTTCAGCAGTCAAGGACAGCCATGAACTAGGCAGAAGATCACAGGTGGAACAAAAAAGTCTTAATGGATTTCTTTCCTGGAGGCTTGGGATGACAAACCACAACAGTGCTTGCTAAGCCTCTCCCCTCCCCCCAAGAAATAAAGCCATAATATTTTTTTTTTTCATTTTGACAAATGCCTGCTATCTTCACAATGTGTGGGTTAGGCAGAGTTTGACATCATTCTCATGACATCCTCTGAATCTGACCTCAGTTCTCTGGGCAGACAAAGCTTCTTGCTTAATTTGAAACTAGCTGGGCCAAGGATGATGTCATGTAATTTTGAAAGACTTGAGTTCCTGGAGTACTACCAGGAAAAAAAATATATTCCTTGAATTCAGCTAGCCCTCAGGTCTCCTGCAGATGAAATATTCACAGAATGAGCTAGGGTGGTCCTGGGAGCCAATGGATCTTGGTCCTGCCCTCACCATTGTGGAACAGTTCCAAGATCCCAGCAGGTCAAGGGTGCCTCTCTTCTCACTGGACCGGATAGATCTGAGAGTTATTCAATCTCAGCATCCTCCTCTTCTTATTTTGAAAGCTCCTTGGTTTTGTTGGTGAAGATACTTCCTTCACCAGCAGAGATCAGAGCCCTTCCACCACTTGGTGTCATGACATGAGAAAATTGCGTAATGAATTTGAAGGCAGAGGATGTGAATCATGCCTACTTCTATCAGATGCTTCCTAGTGGACCCTGGACAACACACTTCAGTTCTGCCATAATCCACTTCCCCATTTGTTAAATAGGAATATTGATAGCACCTCCCTTACAAGGTTGTTGGAAGAATCAAATGAGATGATATTTGTACAATTCTTTGCAAAGTATTATATAAATATTAGCTATTAGTATTATCTCTCTGAATCTCAATTTTCTTCTCTTTGATATAAAGAGATTCATTTAAGGACCTTCAAAGTCCCTTTTAGCTCTAAAGCTATGATCCATGGCTTTCTTCCCCAAAATGGTGGCCATTCTATGATGAATCTCTCCAAACTCTGCTAATCTAGTTTCTCAGATGATGGAGTCTGTTTTTCAGCCCATGGTTAAGAGTTTTCTGACTTGGCAGGTTTTCCGTTAGCATAGCCTTTGAGGACCTCTGACCAAGTTAAGATATTGGATTTGGTCTTTGTTATAGGCTCTTTACATTCAGGGATTTATGACTCATTTTGAAGACCCAGGCTCAGCTTAGTCACGAGTACAAGACAAAGATGGTGGATAGATAATTGTTTTTTAGACAAGGATACTCCTGCACTGAACTGGGGTGGGGGGACTGGGACATGGGGAGAGACAAATATTTTCTCTCTTATGAGTTCTCATGAGTGATATTTTTAAAATATTATTTACTTAGGAACAAAACTTACCCAGGTGAATTATGCATCTAGTAAAGATCTAAAGAAGCTAGAGACACTGGAAAAAGGAAGAAAGGACATCCTTTATGAGGGATGTTTTAGGAATTGAACCTTCTTCCATTGAATTCCTAGATAAGAACCTCAGAAAGCCATGAGATCTCTGGTTCTGGGATCCTGTCACTGTGGCATTCATCACTTAAGTGATGCCATGTCCTGGAGGCTATTTAGGCAAGCACTGCCTTTGCCACTTAGGCAAGCACTGTATGTGCCAAGAAGAGCTTTTAGGAATGGATACAGGTGCCAACAGCCAATCCTAGTATGGGCATAGAGGCATCATAGCTAGAGAGAGAAACAGAGAGAGAGGAGGAAAAAGGTTTAAATCTTGATTTATTTCTATCAATTAAGAGAGAAAGAATGATTTGTGGATAGGCATCTTATCTCAGAACCAGGAAGTTCTGGGCTTCAACCCTACCTCAACCACATCCTGGCTGTGTCACTTCTTCTTGCCCCAAGAAACTTTCCAGGACCATGAGTTGCAAAGATGTTGATGCACTTTGTCCTTATCTGGGAGTGCCTTATTTCAATGGAATCACAGGGCTAGGCTCTGTCTTTTACAGATAGAAATATGAAGGGAAATCTTCCTTTTGGTTGGTAGCCATGGGTGTTTCCTCCCCAGAGAGACTGGGACAAGGCACTCCTCATTACATTGCTTCTTGTCAGCCTCAAAGACATCTTGGATGCCCTACAATGAGAAGACTTTGGGGATTTCTTATTTTAGAAGCCATGGTCAGCATTTGAATGAAGAGTTAGTGAGAGTGAGTGAGGCTAGAGAAATAGAGCAAAGAGGAATTTGTTTCAGGGAGATCCCAGCATTTAAAATTGTCTTTTGTAGTCATTAAGTGTACATTTCATGTTTGCCAGGGTAAAGAGAAAAAGCATTTTGTCTAAAAACCTTGACCCCTAAGTGTAGCCATTCAGGGCTATGTAGATAAAACATAGTCAAAACAGAGATAACCTTGGCTACGATCCTGTCTTCATTCATGATGTCACCAACATTAGTAGAAGCTGTAGAGACACACAATTCCTACTAGTGGCAAACCACCACCAACTTGGGCAAATGTGGGCATGGCTTATTAAGGTAGGACTATTGTCAGTACACTTCCATCTGACTCTGCTTCAGTCCCAGTGTGAGCAGAATTTTTCTCCTTTGATAATTCATTGCTTAGTCTCAAAGACTTCATGTCTTTTCAGTATCACAAAGTGAGTTGAACAGTGGGGCTCGCCATGGAGGACGAAGTCACTATGAGTCTTTATCTCTTAATCCAGTCATCATTTGAACTCTTTTGTGACTGGTAGTGAGAGATTTAGAATTTGCCAATTCAGTTTTGGGAGGTAATTTAGATCCAGGTCATAATGAGCCTAGGATTGGGGTGGTGGTGAAGATGACATAAGGACCAGACATTTAGAAACAAAAAAAATGGGAACCTGAAGGAATCTAGTCATCAGCCACTTGTCAACCACTCATCATTTGATAACCCAAAGCCAGGAAGCTGAGATCCATCCCCACAGCACTTTCTCCCAAAGCTGGTTTCATCACCTGGGTGACCACATGAGCCAAGTTGTCATGGTCAGTATGGTAGACAGGATCAATGGATCTCAGACACTTGAGTTTAATATAACAGAAGTATCTCTGTTTCCCCTCTTTTCAGAGAGGTTCAAGAGTAGCGGTACATCCCGGCAGTGTCATATTTGGACACTCCTTTATTCCCTTTTTCCCTACAAAGTCTCCAAAGAAAAAACAGACCTCTTAAGCAGAATTAGTTCATGATTGTACCTTTAAGCATGTTGGGGGAAGATTGTCATTAAATATAAAATCCTTATCAAAATATGTATTTTGAGTCTTGCTGGAAAGGTTCCTGTAACCATTTATTAGAATCTAAACCATCCTGTGAATAGAGGAGGATTTTAATTTCCATTTTACCTGCTGGTAGACGTGAGAGGTGGTTCTTTCTAATAAGAACTCACCAAACAAAGGGTTTTAAGACTACTTCACAGGGAATTGAACAATACTAAATAACATATTGTCTCAAGACCCTACTTTGGCTTGTTGAGAAGGTTTTACGAAAATGAAGGGTTTCTTTTTATGTAAAGCAGGAAAGGCGCCATTTACCCTATAATATTTAACCACCCATCTCCTCCTCTTTAGATTACAATTACAGAGCCCAGATTGCAAGTTGTGAGATTTGTTTTCTTTCTGATTGCTGTTTGTGGCCCCTTAGTGAACTCCACTGGCAACTCTGTGGATATCTTTGAGCAGAGCCTTGGGCTGTGATGGTGTTCAACCCCACCAAAAGTGACCCCTTTGTCACTCACTCCCCTCGGCCTGGTATTCTGGTCTTCTACAGACTCTGCTTTGGAGTATTCACATAGGGTGCAGAAATTTGTCCTTTTCCTTCCTACTTTCAAGGACACTCCCACTAGCCTTGCTGGATTAGAGAAATGACGTGGTTTCCCCAAATTATTCTTTTGCCAGATCTCCCATCTGTTATTTTGTAGATTCCTAATTTCTTTACAGAAAAGGAAAAAGAAAACAAGAGCATGGTAGGCAACTCAGTATATTGTAAGATGTTTATTTTCATTCATCCAGTTCAATAAAACACATAGCTCACATATTAGCTTGGGAGTATGTTTAGATTTTGTTAGCATTCAATCTATATACTCTTTTGCTGACCTAAGTGAATAAAAATAAACAGCTTGTGACATATAAAGTTACAGATTTGAGTTTTGTTTTGGCGGACATAGCAAGCTGGGATAAAAATACAGTGTGAAACGACTGTGAATTCCATGGCCGGTTTGATTTCCTGGATTCCATTTGACTAATGAGCTAATCGATAATTTTGCTGAGCTCTACTTCCATTCCACTGGCTAAGCATGGGATATGATGGGGCATGATAGAGGTTGGAGAACTTGATTGGGGTGAGAAAATGGTAGGATATAGTGGGAAGGAGAGAGGAGGGTTTCCTTTTGTGAAAGTAAATGGAGTGACATGAAATTGAACCAACAGTCAAATTCCATTTCTTCCCAGTCAAGCAAAGGGATGAATCTCGGGTTAGCGTACAAAGCTATAAGCTTATTGTACTTTCCATAGCTTCTCTGTTCTTGGGTTTCGAGAACATACTGTTCTCTTGCACTTTTGAATATGCATTCAAGGCTGTGTGCTCAGTTGCTGTTGAATCTCTAATGATGCACGTTTGAATTTGCCATTGCCGTTTTTGCAGATAACAGCCCGCCGACAATGGAAGCATATTTATGATGAATTGGGGGGTAATCCAGGGAGCACGAGTGCAGCTACGTGTACACGCAGACATTATGAAAGGTAAGAAGACACTTATTCTCAATCCTGGTTTAATTAAAAGCATGTTACTTTGGAGACACTTGGTCAAGGAAAAGAGAGGAGATCAGGGGATTTTTAGAAAGATAGGGAAAATATCTCTCTGTCACCTTAATGAACCTTCACTCTGTGATGAAAATCTGAACTGATATTTTGAGGGATCCAGATGCTCAAAGAAGATGCTTTGGTTTGTGTTTAGGTGGTGGTCACGTCCCTATTTTCACAGGTATTGGTACCCAACAGGGCTGGGGTGCCCTCTCATCATAGAGGGACCTTCAGCTTTAGAAAAATGTAGCTGTGACTCTTTATTCCCAGCTCACTGAGGGGAGTCCAAGGAGAGACTACCCCCACATGGTCTGGAAAGTCAACATTTCTTTAGCCCTTGTACAATCTCCATGGTTTTTCTTCTTTCGGTTGATGTTTTTATCTACAAAGACGTATTTGACATATGAAATCCATTCTTTGCCGTTCTGTTTTTACAAGCTTCATTTTCTGTCGTGGAGGCTATGACAGCCAAACAAGATGTAGCTTTACCAGTTTAGCCTCGAGTGAGGATGTACTCCTGCCGGCTTTTCCATCAGGGCAATACCTTGCTTAGTCATGTCAAGAAGGAACCGTTAACAGAGTCACCACTTGTCCTTGCTTCATGCTTCGATTCCCAAAGCTAAATGGTGGTTTGTTTGGGTCGTGCTCTGCCATGTTTACGGGGGATCCACCTGGAAGAGCTCCTGGCATCCAATTGTGAAATCTGGACCTCACTTCTTTTATTAATGACCAATAATGGCCCAGATTCTGGCCGGAGCAGTAAGCTGAATAAATAGAGAGTTCACTAGTTTGTGGTGAAGAGAGACAGCTCATTCATACATCTGCTAATGGTTCTTCTCTGATGTAATAGTCGCCATTCCAGTTTTTCCTACAAAGAATGGCCATAGTTGCCTCTCCTGGGGCCTGGGTAAGAAAGACATATAAACGGAGTGATGCATCAAGGACTGCCCTGGCAACCATTTGCAGAAATAGAAAAGGAAAGAATGTGGTTGGGATTGTGTTTGGGTTTGTCAGTTTGTTTTTACTTGTATTGTAGTTCCGTCATGGAATATCAAACTACCGCTAAGATTTTAAGGTCAGAGGGGAAATTAGAAGTATTCTAAGTCCTCCCCCATATTGTGCAGGTGAAGACATAGGGGCTAAAGGGAGTCAGGTGGGGCTCTGTATGATGTGTGTATGTGTGTGTATGTATATAAAATGATCTGTCACATTACAAAACTGGATGCTCTTGATTCCAAGGTGGTCCGTCTTCTTTCTGTTATTCACACAATATGCTTTCAATTTGGATATATCAAAAATATTTAAGGCACAATAAATATCTCTAGAGAGAAGAGGCAGCAAGGTATAACAGAGAGAATGTGGGACGTGGAGTCAGGAAGAGTTGGGTTCAAATCTACCCTTCAACTTCTATTGGCCATGTAGTTTAATGAATCATTTTGCATCTTGGGAACATTAGTAGGTTCTTAATAAATGCTTGTTGTCTGACTCACCCTCATTTTCTTCTGTAAAATGGGGTGGTCATGCCTATAGCATATCTTATAGCATGGTTGAGAGACTCCAAAAATGTATTTAAACACTAGATAAGTTTTAGAGAATATCTAAATAGCATTGTTGTTGTTACTATTAGCTAGGAGGCACAGTGGCGAGAGCGCTAGGCATGGAATCAGAAAGACTCATCTTCCTGAGTTCAAATCAGTCCTCAACTACTTCCTAGCTCTATGACCCTGGACAAGTCACTTCACCCTGTTTGCCTCAGTTTTCTCATTTGTAAAATGAGCTGGAGAAGGAAGTAGCGCAACCATTCCAGTATCTTAGCCAAGAAAGCTTCAAATGTGGTCATGGAGAGTTGAGCACAACTGAAATGACCAAATAGCAACAAAAATTATTATCATTCCTTGTTCAGACACTTACAGTGAATGGAGTTGGGTCTAATTGTAGCCCTCTCTAAATATCTTTTGTCTCCATGAATGTGGAGATTTCTAGGAAAAGGGTTTTTTTTTTAATTTATGCTATTAGTTTCCCCAGAGTCCAGTTTTTCTTTTTAAATTGGCAGCATATTGAAACCTTACTATATTAGAAATGTTTCATTTTAACATATAATCCCTTATTTTGACTTTTTAAATTCTTAATAACAACTCTTTATATCTTTCGCAGAAGTCAAAACTCCCCTTCTCTACAATTTTCATCTTTGTAATAAGAGTGTGGAAGAGTGTATAAGAGAGTACTGGGAGGACCCATGTTCAAGTCTTGACTGTGTGCACCTGGGCAAGTCACCTACCCTTTGAATTCTAGGCACTGATCTGTAACTTTAAATCATCAAGGAGTGCCCAATCAGCATGACTAGAGAAAATTTCCTCCCTGAAAGTTCCCTGTGACAATGGAATCTTAAATCTGGTTCCCTCCCCAAATAGTAAAAAAATGGCCATTTTTTTTTTTTAGCCCTTTGAGGTTTACAGAGAACTTCCCCTAAGAAGTAGATTGAGTTAGAATTTTCAGGAGTGGTCTATGGATGAGATAGCCAAGGCTCCTGGAGGATAAATGTCTTGCCCAGGATATGCACCTAACTTCAGAGGTGGCACCATTTCTACTGAACTGTTCTGCCTCGACTATGGTTCTAATGCTACCATTAAATCTGAGAATGGCATTGAATCCATTATTGTGTATTCTTGTCTGAGCCAGGTCAGTCCCAACTATCTTCATGCCTCAGTTCTACCTTCAAGAAGCTTCTCTTCTATTCTACAAGACCCTACATTTCCCATCTGTGTGTTACAGGGGGAAATTCCCCCAAAGTATGATGCTCAGATTCTTCTGAGACCATCTCTAAGACCATTCCAACACCCTCTGTTCCTCAACTCCTCGGACATAAGCATTGAAAATTCAGGGAGTCCGAGTCACATTTGGAGAAACAAATTTAAGCTTAGTCCAAATTCAGTCAAATTTGCTATTCAGGTAGAAGTAGCAATAGTGTAGAAGGCTGTACATATCAGCACCTTTGTAGATAATGTTTACTTCCCACCAAATGTCTCCTGAAAATGGCAGATGCCCCAAGGTCTTTTCTCATTCAAGTCTCATTGTGCAATCTCAATGAGGAAACTTATGATTTAAGCAATTTAAGGGAAATGATTATGAATGAAGGAGCAGTTTTGGGAAGGGAGGAAGTCTAGTTATTGCATGAAAGATCTCATGTGATAAAAGAGGTCAAAGGGATGAGACCTGAGGATTAGCTCCATCCCATGGGGCTGCAAGATCCCTTAACCATGGTGAGGGCTTTCATTGGAGGTGCATAAAGTCAGAAGCTGAACCCCACCAGGAAGTAGCCCCCTGGCTCCCCAGGGGCTTATTAACATGAAAAGAACAAGGATGTCTTGTTTCAGACCTCGCTGTATTCCCATTGACTTTCATATAAATAATAATAATGTTTGTCCTTCATTTTCAAAAAAAAACCATGACATCATGGAGGTGATGCCATGACAAGCACGTGAATTGGATTTGAGTATATGGGGGGTGGGGCTGTGCTTAGTCACCAACCCCACTTTCTCTTCCAGAGTCATCTGATCCAGCGGCCAGATATGAATCAGGATGACTTGGAGATGGCCCTGGATACCAGGCAGTCAGGGTTAGGTGACTTGCTCAAGGTCACAACAGCTAGTTAAGAGGCTGGATTCGAACTCCCATCCTCCCAACTCCAAGGGCAGTGCTCTATCTTCTGCGCCCCCTAGCAGCCCCCTTTCATATAAAAGGTACTTAAGGGGGCAACTAGGTGGTATAGTGGATAGGGCACCAGCCCTGGAGTCAGGAGGACCTGAGTTCAAATCTGGCCTCAGACACTTAATAATGACCTAGCTGTGTGACCTTGGGCAAGCCACTTAACCCCATTGCCTTAAATAAATAAAAAATGTAAATAAATAGATAAAAGGTGCTTAATAAATCTCCCTAATTTGAATACACACACACACACACACACACACACACACACACACACACACACATCCAGACTCTTAAGCCAATTGCCTGGTCTACTGTGATTGAAGAGCAATTTCAATATCATGTATTCTTCCAGTGTTAATAATATATGATAATAATGATGATGATGATGATGATGATGATATAACATTTACTATAACAATGAAAAGACTGCAGTATTCCAAACAGCTCATGGATGATCATCTTTGGAAACTTAGAACTCATCTCCTAAACTCATTTGTTTGTAGGCAAAATGTTATTTTTTTCCTGGCATTTTCCACCATGACAGTAGCAGCTGGCTTTTATTTTTACCCAACATCCACTTTTCTTTTTAGGAAGAGGAGGAAGAAGAGTGATTTACTGTACATTCCCCTCTGATTCATTTTTTAGGTCATGTGTTTCATGTTCCAGTAAATGCTTTTGTCTTCCAATCGGGGAAAAAAAATGTAGCTGATATCTCAGTAAGTGTTACTTGTACAGCATATGAGTTGGGCTACTTTGAGTTTATTAATGAGCAGAGTAATGAAAGCACTGGTTATTGAATAGAATCAATGGATGTTTTTATTTACGGCAAGCAGGACTCGCCACCATGCCAATGGCTGCATTGTTGTTGCTGAGGTCTGATTGGCCTAAATCTGCCTCTGATTGGTTTAAATCGAATAGGTCCGAGCACTTCATAAAAATGGCTTTGTCAGCCTAGTTTTGCTTCCAAACCTATTCATCTCTGTCAGTTTTTAATATTAGTACCAGGTTCTTGGCTATAGTCCATTAGTACTGTACTTAATTGCTCATGTTACAGATGATTACCAATATAAAAAGCATTCATGTTTTCCCATCAAGAGACTGTTGCTATGTAGATGGCTCAAACTCAACGCAGCTTCAGAAGCATAATAATAATGATAATAATAAAAAAGATAATAATAGTTAATATTTACATAGTGCTTACTAGGTTCTAGGCAGTATCCCAGTTGCTTTACAGTTTGATCCTCACAATCTTGAGAGGGAATTCTATTGTTATCCCTATTTTACAGATGTGGAAACTGAGGCAGGGGTTTGACTTGGATACAGTCACGCAAGGAGTGTCTGAGGTTGAATTTGAACCCAGATTTCTCTCCACTGAGCCAAGTGGCTTCCCTGAGCCTAGTTATTTTAGACATCTCTTGCTCCAAATTCTAGAATTGCATTGGGTGTTGGTGGAAAGAAATATCGTTATTGGCAGTTGAATTGAAGAGCTTCATGTTTTGCCCTCTATGGGCCGCCACCCACTTCTTTGTTTCTTCCATCCTTCTGTTTTGCTCTGGGATCTTTCTTCTATCAATAGCAAAGCCAATGGACCATGGCTTCTTTTGGGTGGAACACTCTCTTCGTTTGTTTTTGAGGATGGTAATGCAGCTTAAACAGCTCTGCTTACACATGCCGGTTTCTTTTCTCTTTTTAAAAAAAAAAGGAAAAGAAGAAAACCTTCACACAAAATACCAGATTACTGGTTTTAATTTTCCCGAATAAATTACATGGTCTCTCTCTGTGGAGTGCATGAAGTTGTTATTAGGGATTTGAAAAGGAGCTTTAAGACAAAAGTTCCTTAGGATGTGCTTTTCCGAGTATTCAGAAACTCAAAATCATAAACAAATGTTTTGGGGTGGGGGGAGAGGCTGAGGAAAATGGGCCATGGGGCCTCTTCCTGTTGAACAGACCAAGTTCATGGGGGCATAGATCCAGAACTGGAAGATATCGCAAAAGGCATTGAGCCTGAATTCCTCATTTTACAGATAAGGAAACTGAGACCTGAGGAAGTAAAAGTGACTTAATATCATAGGAACATAGATTTAGAGCTCGAAGGACATTAGGGACCTCAAGCCCTACCCCTTTAATTTTACAGATGAGGGTAACTAAGGCTAAATGACTTTTGTAGACACATAGCTAATTGATTAATGTCCGAGATGAGAGTTGAACTGTTGCTCTGCACTTGCTCCTGGGGAATGTTCCATTGGTTCAACGCCATGCCAAGAAATCAGGAAGGTCATCTCCCCCTGAGGAATAGAGGGGGGGTCTGTACCTGCACCAGGGGTACTTAGGTTCATCAACTGAATGACATCCAGCTAGGACAGCCTTCTGACATGGAAGTGCAGGGCAGGGTGGGGCAGGCTACATATTTTGAGTAAGATAAAAAAATATGCCCCTGTGTCAATACTAAAAATACCCCAGATTCCAAGGCAGCTTTACAAATCATATGGACATGGGCCAAGGAAAACCAAGGTGATCTATGACTCTGTTCTTTGTCAGTTGAGATGGAAATCTGGTCTCTTCTTGTACATTTCTGCCACCCTAGAGGCTGCAAAGTTGGTGGATCAGAAGGTCACTGAATCATGGAGTTTTAGAGTTGAAAGGGATCTTGGAGATCGTCTAATCTGACCTCCTACTCAAGAGGAATCTCATCTCTAGGTTCCTTAATAGATGGTCAATCACTCCCTGCTGGATACCTCAGTGGACAGAGCTCTGGTCTGGAGTCAGGAAGAACTGAGTTCAGGGGCAGCTGGGTGGTGCAATGGATAGAGCACCAGCCCTGGAGTCAGGAGGACCTGAGTTCAAATCCAGCCTCAGACACTTAATAATTGCCTAACTGTGTGACCTTGGGCAAGTCACTTAGCCCCATTGCCTTACAAAAAACAAAACAAAAGAACTGAGTTCAAATTTGTCCTCAAATACTTTGAGTTCAAATTTGTCCTCAAATACTTAGTTAGGTAACCCTAAACAAGTCATTTAACTTGCCTTGGTTTCCTCAAATGTATAATAGCACCTACCTCCCAGGGTTGTTTTGATGATCAATGAGTTGATATTTGTGGAGCAGAGAGCTGTCATATGGTAAATACAAATATTTGTTTCCTTTCCTTCCTTCCTCCCTCCCTCTTTCTTTCCTTCCTTTCAGATTTCTCCTTTCAAGTTTTTTTTTTCTTCCTTTCAAGTTTCTTTCTTTCTTCCCAGAACAGTCTGGCAGATATATTCCTAAATTCCTTCCTTGTATTGAACTCCATCCTCCCTTTTTAAAGCTACCTCATGATGATTATTATCATTAATAATAATAATAATGATGATAATTCATAATCATTAGTACCACAAGATTGATAAAAGTAGTTCCTCACAACTCTGATATTAGAGAAATTGCCATCCCTATGTTGATGAAGTCAAGAATTTAAATGGGTTGCCCAAAAGTCCCACAGTTGGGCAGCCTTTGAACTCACACCTCCCCAGCTGAATCTGTTGCTTCTGTATCTACACCACTGCAGCCCAGCCACCCAGGACAACACAGAACAAGTCTTTGCCCTCTTCCATGTGGTGTCATCTTCTCTTTTCTCCAGGCCAAACATCATCTTCCATTTCAGGATCACTTTAGGTCCTTTATTTTATTAGTCACCTTCCCCTAGATATTCTGCAGTTGTTCAAGAGTCAGTAGAACCGTCCCAAAGATCTCATCTGAGCAGGACCAATAACAGTGCTACCCTCACATCCTATAATCTGACATCCTCACTAGTATCATGAGGGAGCTGGTTGTAAAGTCAGACAATGGTGACTTGAATCCTGGCTCTGCTGTGGGTCCTTTTACATCCCTTCTCTGAGCCTTAGTTTCATGGGATCGTTCAGATCCCACCTTTGATGCAACTGATCCCTGGGACCTTGGGGCCTCAGTTTCCTTGTTTGTAAAGCAAGGGCTTTGAACCTAATGGCTTTCAAGGTTCCTCTCAGTCCTAGAACTGTATTTTTAATACACAGCCTCTGTGGTCTCTTCCATCCCTAAGTCCTGTGATAATGTAATCTAAAGAAAATTAGCTTTTTTGACTTTGGAATTTATTGAGAAAAAGGAATATCTCCAGAAATCCAACTGGTATTCCTTCCACCAGCACCCTTCTCTTCAGGCATTCCACCAACTCTTTTCTGTAGTTTTTGAATACTATTAGCAGTCGAGCAGTAGGCATCAAGATGCTGCTCTGGGCAAGGTTGTCAAGAGATATGAGAAGATCTGGAGTGTCCTAGCCTCTAGATGTTTTCAAGATGGAAGCAGAAATCTCTTCTGGCCAGGATAGCAGGGATGAATTCATTGAGGAAAGGGATCAGATGTGAGCTCATCTTGGAAGAATGAGTGAAGTTTGGGGTTAAGATTGATGATGGGTATGGTATGGTCAACTTAAGCAAAGATGGGGAAACTTTTTTTCTACCAAGGGCCATTTGGATATCTGTAACATCATTCAAGGGCTATATTTGGTCATTTAATTCCCTCATTTAATTCACCCCTTAAAACTACTAGATTTATTGAATTCCAAGTCCCACCTTGGCAATGCCAAACCAGAGGGGCTCTGCCCCAAAGAATACTCAGGTCTTTGTTGGTCTTTGGTGAATTTACTAGGTTAAAAAAAAGGACATTGAAAATAGGGTAACTTGACAAAGGTGGGCAGAGGAAAAAGTGGCACAGAGATCTGATTCATCCAATAAGAAGGAAAATCTATATTGAGGTGAGAGCAGATTCTAAGACTTTCCCTCAGAAAAGCTCCGTACTGAAAGTTCCTCTGATGAGGAACCTTGTCACCCCTATTCTTCCCATGGCTGGTGTGACCCAGTAGCAGAGGAGCAAGAAAATTGAATTAAGAGCCAGGGAATGTGGTTCTGCCACTCGATGTCCCAATGACCTTGCTGAAGTAGCACAATAATATACAATATGGTGCTTTGCAGGGGGACAGAATACTCCCTGTGTGGCCGTCTACTCCATTTTCCTAAGCTTATTCTCTTCCTTAGTAAAAATAATAATAATAATAATGAAGAGAGGAGCAGTAGGTGGTCTCAGAACCATTTTAGCACCAGAAGACTAAGCTTCTACCATTTGGAGTTATTCAGCTACATGCCGAAGAGGTATCAAAGTCCAGGGAATTGAAAGCTAGCCATAGAGCTAGGGGTCCTACTGACCATACCACCCCAAACAAATCATTTTCCCTCTCAGGATTCTAGTCTTTTAGCTCCCCAAAACTCACTTAAATGGTAAA
Organism: Macrotis lagotis; assembly: GCF_037893015.1. Lineage (NCBI taxonomy): Eukaryota > Metazoa > Chordata > Mammalia > Peramelemorphia > Peramelidae > Macrotis > Macrotis lagotis. The sequence goes on from NC_133661.1 coordinate 23,214,913, forward strand.
GAAGGTGCCCACGTACACTGGTTCCCTCAGAGTTATGTACGATGAAGAGACCAAAGATCCTAACTCCCTTTTCAGCTCATCCTGTCCTATGCCCTTCAAGCCTATTCCCAACCTATTCTGTCCCCTTTCATCATGCCCGCTCCTCTTTTATCCCATCCCCTCCCTCTCTCCCAACTTTTCTCTTTTTAGCTAGCCTGTTCTCCTCCTTTCCTCAACTGAAGTTCTACCGTCTTCCAGTCTTTCTCCTTCCCTCAGTTCTTAACATAAAGCCCACAGAGAGTCTCCTTGCCCTTATGGGGGAAGGATTGGGTGGGGGGGGGGGGGATTCAAACAATCCAATGCTAATTCCCAAAAAGTGAACCAGAAGAGGCCTAGTCTACCTTTTTCCATCACCTGCAACTTATGAAGCTTGATACGGACTTGTCAAGGTAGTAGTCTCTTTTTTCATGCTCCTGGAGATTTTCTACTCAAAGACTTTGAGGAGGTAATTTAATATCCATCTTCTCATGAAGGCCACTTGGGATGCTTCACCATTTCAAATAATTTTTTATTACATGGAACCTTTCAAGAAACTTTATTTAAAACAAAAACAAACAGCCCATCCCTGAAGAAGAAAAACCAGTTTTTAAAATAAAGAACAGCCAATAAAAATCATGATTTCAGGATTTTTTTTAGGTTTGCCTTTAACTCAAATTTTAATTAACAAAAGGTTTTCCTTTACCCCAGTGGGTGAGAAAACAGCTTTTGGCCCAAGCTGTGTTCCTGTCATATTTTAAACACGCTCTCCTTCTTTGTCTGACCCTCAAACTCGTCCAGCATTCTTCGGGTTGAGGAGTCGTAATATTGTTTGTGTTTTGCCTCCAAACTTTTGTTTTCCCTCTCTTGAAACCAACTCCAAGACTTAGGAAAACTTTACAGGTCCCATATTTTATTGATATTTCTCATCAAGCATGCATTTAAATTTGAAAATAGATGAGGTGCCTTCGTCCCTTTTCTCTTTGATAAATAGCAAGAGGTTTCTACTTAGGATTTTCTGTCCTCGGGGCTTTATCATTAAGATTAAATAACTGTACTCTGAAGCATGCCACTGCACAAACATCTTTTCAATTATGTGAGGAACAGATGCTTTAACAAAGGAACTATTGAAAATTCAGAAAGCATGTTTCCAAAAAAAAAAAAAGAATGAAAGAAAGTATCAGATGACAGAAGAATGTAATTGTTTACCATTAAAACATAGCCTTAGCTCTTTCATTCAAACCCTCTCAGAACATTTTGGTTTTTGTTTTTTTTTTTTTTACAAAAGTTATTTGGGCCTTTAGCTGAAAGGATAAATGTTTTGGAGAATTGCTAGGCATTATATATGAACATGAGGATAATAGGGTAGGAATTAATAGGATTATAATAGGAACTGAAAGGCATCTAAGAGATAATCTAGTGCGCCAGCTCCCCCTCTTTTAACAGATGGAAAAACTAAGGTCCACAGATGAAAGGGACTTGCCCAAGGTCTCTCAGGTATAGAATAGCCGGGGTAGAATTCAAATCATGGTCTTCTGACTTCAAATTCTCTGCCACATCACCAACCAACCCAATTGTCCTCTCATTATGAATAAAATCAATGCTGAGACAAAGGGTACCATTCTCTCATGGTGACTGTTGGTTGATTGGTTTTTATTGACATAGGGGAACTGGACGATTGTCTAATGCAACTTCCTTATTTTATACTGGAGAAAACAAAGTTCCAGAATTTTCAACAGACCTGGCCAGGCTCACATTGGAAGTAGTTAAGCTGAATTTTGATCCCAAACTATTTAACTTCATGTGCTTTATCCAGGGGACTCTTGTCCCCCTTAGTGCAATCTTAGGAAAGCCTCGATAGCTTATATTCACTATATAAATAAGTAAATATATATATATGTATATATATATATATATATATATATACACACATACACACACACACACACACACGTGTGTGTGTGTGTGTGTGTGTGTGTGTGTGTGTGTCTGTGTATACATCTTCCCATCTCCTATGGGTTACTATTTGCAAATGTGCTTTGGACTCTAAAGTGATATGCCAGTGCCAAGTTTTACTATTAATATCACCCTTCTAATATTTAAAAGTACAATGAGACAAAACAAACTTTTATCAGTTATCTTTACCCAGAGGCACTGGGTATAGAAGGATGAAAAATGAGATTATTGCTGACATCAACGGTATAGTTGTAGGCAGGGAGGAGGTTGAGTCACCTTTTGATCACAAATAAGTGTGTGTAAATATAAAATCCTCTTGTAGAATATCTTTCTTATCTATGAGGAAGAATCATAGAATTGTAAATTTGGGCTGAAAGAAATCTAGAGGTCTTCAGGTCTGATTCTCTGCGCTAACATATGAAGACACTGAGGTCCAGGGAAATGAAGTGACTTCTCAAGGGTCCGTCACCAACCCCAGGTCATCCACGAAGGCTGGCTTCTCAGTTTCTTCCGATCATATTACTGAACCATACAGACCCCCGGCAGTTTGTGGTTCCAGCGTATGGTGGTATGTGCCCACCAGCTTGTCTTCCCACTGGTCCATTCCAGCCACCAAACCCACTGTTTGAGAGATGCTCTACCGAGAACACTGCAGAGTGAGATCCTCATCAAGAGCCAGCCTCTTGACGGAGTGGGGTTTGATGTCTACAACAGCCAAAGCAGAGAAGCACATTTGCTATTGTCTTCACAGTTCTGCACCCAGTGTAGAAACCACCTCTTTTGGACATCGACAAAGCACTCTTGTCTGCAAAGTGATTTTCTGCCATTTCAACATGGTGCCCTGTGAGTTGAACAAGTGTGGATGGCACTGGAATCTTTTTCTAATCTTTGGAAGACAGAATGGTTTGTTTTGTTGGTAATTTTTTAACTGGAAGAGGAAAAATGTACCTTCCTTTGGCTGAATAGTTGGGTGAGAGATTGTTTTTCACACTTCACAGTAAAGTTATATTTCTATTTCTGGCCCAGAAGGAAAATGTCTGGCCAAACCCTTGAATGCCGAGACACTAGCATCTCTACTAACAAATGTAATGACTCCGTTTTACATCAGATCAAGTCTGAAGCCCCAGTGGAAGCAATATAGCATTTCTTTCGTTGTGTTGCCATCGAAAATGAAAAGAACCAATTGAGTATATAATAGAACATCTACAGAGAGAGAGTGCCAGAGTTTTTAACCCGAGTAGGTCAATATTCCCCTCACCCCTACCTTGAAACCATTTTGCTTCTGGGGGTGGCATCGCTTACAGAAATATTTGGTATTTCCCATTGGTCTTGGCCAGAAACATCCAGCTCTTACTGGAAAACTGAAGATTTGAGTGTCTCCCTAGCCCATTTCTTTCTTCTCTTGACTTTGAATCAGGTCATACATGCCTATGCGCCATTTTTCAAATCTCTATAAATAGATGAATTCCCATCTCTTCTTCAACACTGTTTGCTAAATATTTGGCCCTCCCAGTTCAGTTATTCTATGCAGACATTAATCAGGCTAGGAGACATTGGTGGTTAGACTGTACATTATTCTGGTGGGGTTGGGGGTGGAGGGGCAGTAGGGAATGTTGTCTAATAAAGATTAAGAACCTTTTCTTTTTTATGAAATGCTAATGACAGAGACATGTGTGATATGCTGTGAAATACATTTCTGTAATGTGAAGTTTCTGGTTTTTGTTGAGAAAGAGACGCAGATCCCCAGAGGATTTTAGAATTTGTAAATATAAAAGTATCTGCCTTCATGTTTAAAAAAAATAAAGGGAGTTGGCAGGTAGCCAGATTACTTACATTACTGTAATAGATTTGCTGACCTCTGACTTGTGCTGCAGAGAAATACATTGAATTTTTCATAATATCAGATGAGGCAGATCTAAAAACTCAGGTTACACTGAGCTCCATTATTTCACATGAGATTTAGTAAAGCAAGAATCTTTTCAAACCAGCAATTTCTATATGATTATAATTTATTGGCCCAGACCCCAATAAATCGGGGTTAGCATGTCACTGATTTGTTCATCTAACTTGAGTTGATTTTAAGTTGTCTTTATTTAAAAAAAAATAAAAGTCTTGCCTTTCACAGTGACTGAATTTAATAAGAATCTTTGTGATAGCAAAGGGCTCCCCTACTGTTTCTGCTTTGGGGTGGAAAATGCTATTCTTGTATTATTCCTGGAAGAGGAAAGGGGAAAAAAAAAAACCTCATGCTGCTCTCATTCGTCTATGGAAAGACGTTATTTTTCAATCCATGATAGCTTACCTATTTGAATCCATTAATGGCATCATAAATAAGAATTTGGCTAATCTGGAATTTGAAATCTGGATCATAATAAAGGGCCATTTATTGCTGCTGCTTCTAGTCCCTCAACCTGATGAAGATCAGAAAGGGGAGAAAAATGTTCTCTGTTTTTTCTAATGAATACATTGCTTTCTCTCCAGCCCCCATTACTTCCACCCACCTAAAACCGGACTGTGGCCTACGAGCTTGCAAGCTCATCGAAGTGATGTCTCCAGATGAATGAATTTTAGGGGGTTGGGATAGCGGGAAGAGGGACATTTTTGCTTTTATCTGCACCGTTCAGAAACCGATTAAATCTTTGTTGTACTCCAAATATTTGAAAATAATCATCTGTTGGTTTCAGGCATGTTGCATTCTGCTAAACTATTTGTATAATCCAAACCACGTTCTTCCTGTGTTGGGCAATATTGACCTTCAGTTGGCTAACCTGTTTTAATGGGACCGCATGTTCGTTGAATGTTCAAATGCTCCAAAACCTGTAGTAGTTTTAGTGCTCAGGGGCTGTAAAAACTTCTAATAATCAAACGATAAGATCATATCCTGTGGGGTAATTGGGCTGTACCTTGAGAGTATAACCGAAAAAACATTCACTGAAAACTGCACCAAAACGGAAATCACCCTATGAAGCTGTCTGTAATTGTTTGTGGTGGGAGATGTTGTCCTCCCCTTCAGAGCTACAGTTTCCAGTCCCCAGCCCTTCACTTTCACTGCCCCCCACTTCTCTCCTTATATTCAGCCTTCTCTTTTCTTTTTCTTCCTTCTTTCTTTCCTTTCTTAATTTCTTTTTCCTTCTGTCCTTCCTTCCTTCTTTCTACCTTTTTTTATCCTTTCTTTCCCTCCTCTCTCTTTTTCTTCCTTTCTTTTTTCTTTTCTTCCTTCTTTCTTTTTGTTCTGTCCCTTCCTCTTTCTTTTCTTCCTTCCTATAAATATCCTTCTACTATTCGAGAGACTAGCAGCCCAGCCCATGACCCTGTCCTGAAATGCACACACACTATACACATACACACACACACACACACACACACACACACACACTACACATACACACAGTGCAGAACAACACACATGGATAGCCTCTGAGCCCTGAACATGCAATGCTTATGTTTGGATTCAGTTTTACCTTAGTCATGCCTCTTTCCAGATACAAGAGCCATTTAATTCCAGATTTCCCGCTCCTGGCTCTCAGCCTTTGACCAGCAAAGTGAAATGTGTTTTCCCTGTTCTTGGCCAGCCCAGCTGCTGAATTGAGTGGAAAGAAGGGGGGGGGCAAAGACCCCAAACTGAAAATGCAGTCCTCCGACTTAAGATTAGAAGAGGAAATTTAAGCCTTGGTTACTAATTAGCACCTGTCTAATGAACCAGGGTATAGATTTTTCTAAGGAAGGACTTTTGTGTGCAAATATTACATGAGGTTCCAGAGAAGGAATTTCAGGGGTGATTGAGGCCCCCTGGCTGCCCCCCGTCACCCCCTACTTCTGAAGGGTTCTCATGGAGCTTCTTCTACCCATGGAAGCCTCACCTCATTTGAAGATGAGGACACCTGGGGAAAGGAGAAATGGTTACCACTGGAATATGGAAGTTTCAAATGTACCTCCAGTTGCCACGGCAACCAAACAAAAATCAAACAATCCTATCTCTGTGATAACAATTATTGTAATAAAATGTGTTTTGATTAAAGTCAATTTTAAATATTTAACACACAGAGAGAAAGGATGTAAATATCGTCCTCACTTGAACCCCAACTTTCTACTGCTGTGAAGCGAGGGGGCCCCTGGCAGGGCCCAGGTGAGATGATTAGACATTTGGGGGAATGTCGGGGGATGTTACAAATGAAGTAGAATAAATTCAAGTATGAACAAGATTGTTTTTTCTCTCTCTTATTCTGCTTAGTTATGCTTTTTATTATATAAACATTAGCTGTAATATTACAGTGGGAAGCAGGTATTTGGCAGCTATATATTATTTTAGTAAGTCTGCATAGAGGGAGGACTTTCCAGTTTTAGCAGCTGTAACATGTTTAAACTCAGTTTGTAATGGGATCTGAAGATGAATATTCCCCATGGGCTCTCCTTAGCTTTGTGGCTGGCCCACTGCCAAATTTAGGGCTCGAAAGTATTATTCACGCCTCCTTGCACATACCTTGTCAGAGCATGCTCAGTTAATGAATTTCATTTCTAATATGGCATAAATTGGGATTTGATTTTACCATATTTTATGTAGTATTTTATTAAAGAACGAAATGTTACGATCACAGGCGGCTCCATTTCTACACTCCTCAAGCCAGAACTATCGGTAGAGTCTAGAGGTAGAGATTCAAATCGCTTGGTTAGAAACCAATTGTAGGATAACAAATGCACAACCCAGGCAAAGGGTTTTCTGCCTGGGAGTCTTAGATTAAAGATAATTAGGATTCCCAATCTTTGAACAGATTTATGTTGTTTATAAGTAGACTGCATTTTCTTCATTGAGTCAACTTGTCTTATTTAAAACAAATTATGTTTGCTGTATTAAAGTTCATATTTTTAAGGCTGAGTCTTGTATTAATCCCACAGTGAGTCATTAATCACACCAAATGCATTATAAAAACTTTAATCACTGAAGTTGAAACTGAGATTGTAATGCAATCCATCCCTTTTAATTACATGAGCTATTTTTCCCCCGTTCAGATCAAGAGTTACGTCGCAAAGGGAAAACAGATTAAAATGAAAGCTTTTTGATGTTTCTCTTTTTTTTAAGCAATTTTATGGATTTTGTTAAAGAAAGTTGCATAATTAAAATTCTTGAATTTTTTTAGTCCTCTGATTCTTGCCTTTCTTCTCTTTGCTGCCCTTAGGATTTTTTTCTGAGTCTCAGTAAAGTCCCTCCCTACAGCTGGAGACCCCTTAAAAAGTGTTCCTCCTTGGAAATGCTTAATAAGGTGCCTCTTGCTTAGTGGGACTCTCCTTGAACTACTTCCAGCAGAGAAGGAGCGATTAACCCCCACTCGTTTTATTGCCCTCATGCTAACGTGGGTGCCATATTTGTTAGTTGTACTTTCAATACAATATGTCTTCCTTGGCATCTTTAGATAGAATAGAAAGAGTGGAAAAGTCACTTCCAAATGTAGCTTCAGTCCCAGCTTATTTACCATTTCCCCTTGGGCTGGTCACCATCAGAGCCTCAGCTTTCTCAGTTGGAAAGTGGCAATAATGACGAGATACTACCTACTTCCCCAGGGCTGTTGTGAATCACAGATGAGTATAAAGTGTAGCTGTCCGTCAGGTAAAACTGAGTCAAGAGTAATGGTCTTCCTAGATTGTTGAAGATTTAGGTGTTGATTCGGATTATGGAGGAATAGTCCTTTTCAAGATTATGCTATTTTAAAGGTAATTTCTAGAATTTTATTTATGCCAATGGGACAATGGCATCTTTAATGAAAAAAAAATTACTAGACTTGAAGTAGAGACGGAGGTTCTAGTCTTGACTCTTGCTAGAGGACCTTAGGAAAGCTTCCTCTCAGCCTCAGTTTTCTCATTTGTAAAATGAAGATAATCTCCAAGGAGCTTCCTATTTCTTAACCCTTTGTGATTTGGAAATAAATTACAAATATTAAAAAGGAAAGAAATGAGCCACCATATGATGTTCTTGACTGAAATTGTAAGGGCTGATCAATTATTTGTTCTTTAATCCTTTAGATTAATACTGCCATATGAAAGATTTATTAAAGGAGAGGAAGATAAGCCCCTGCCTCCTGTAAAACCTCGAAAACAAGATAACAGTTCCCAGGAGAATGAAAGCAAAACAAAACTATCTGGAACCAAACGCATCAAAAGTGAAAACCCAAAGAACAAAAAAGAAAAAGATAATGCTGCGAAACCCCAGGACACACCAGAGGTTAGTCACCCACCATGTTCCTGTGCTGAAACAGCAATGAGAAATAGTCTGCTTTTGACTCTTAAGGGTGGAATTTATATGTTTGACCAAATCTCCTCTTCTAATTTGCTCAAGGACTGAAAAGTTCTGCCAGGTCTTCTTTCTGGGTGTTTTGATTGGAACAAACTTCAATCAGCATTCATCAGAATTCCTCTTTTGGGTGTCTGGTGGGCAATAAGACAAGTGTCTGAGGGCAACTGGGTGGTGGAGTCAAGAGGACCTGAGTTCAAATCCAGCCTCAGACACATAATAATTACCTAGCTGTGTGACTTTGGGCAAGTCACTTAACCCCATTACCTTGCCCCCCCCAAAAAATAACTAAAAATAAAAGAAATAAAACAGGTATCTGGAGGCAGTGTGGCTTCTGCTGAGGTTTAGGAAAAGACCTCCCAGAGGTGGAGCTGCATAGGATCCTGGCCAGTGGCACATCATGCATTCAGAGAATTTGAAAAGAATTTTAAAAATCAGTTGAGGGTTTGAAACTAGACAGGTCAGGCCTTCATCATGGATATATTTCAGTGCCTAAGCAACTTTGAGTTTTCCCTGCCCAGCGTAATCAATCTGGCCATGATGGTCAAATGCACTGTGTGAAAAGCTTATTTGAGACCATTTTCACTAAGAATTATTTATTGGGTTACTTTTGAAATGGCTCTTCAGAAACCATTATTATCTTTTTTGTTAATAGGTAGTTTCTGACCATTTTAAACTAGCACCAGTCTCCCATAGACCACAGCTCTGATGGAAGCCCTTTCAGAAGCGAGACAAAAAGACTGGTTTTGAGATCTGTTATAACATGAATAAATTTTTAAAACCTTGCTCCCTATTAAAACAACAACACCACCAATGACTTAGAAGCCACATTCAAAGGCAACATGTTTTAGGATTCAACCCCAGGGGGAATTTTGGTGGTTCTATTAAACGTCCCTAAAAATCAGGTCTATGATGAACCCAGAAGAGACTCTAATTAAATGGTAGCTTCTTCAAGAGTACACAATTTTAAAAAAAAACAGCCTTCCTAACTGAAAATGAAGCCACTCGTCTGAGTCTTATAGAAATAGATTATATAGATAGGAGAAAAGAATTTTTTTTCATTTCATGAACATTTTAAACCTCAGTAATTTAAATACATGCTCACACACACACAAACACACTTCCTATGAATTGACTGCATATGTAGCCAAAATCATGGAAGCTTCTAAGCTCTTCTTTTAAGCCTCAGATCAATGAGGAACATTGTCTGCTGTATAAACAAACTTTGTCTACATCCAACAGATCAAACCCTGGATATTGGGGCTAAAGCAGACCTTTGAATGTCTTTTTTTGTTATGTTTGGGTGTCAATACCCAACCCATCACTGCTTTTTGTCCCCAAATATTATTTGGCTGTCAACTGTGGGCATCATCCTTAGCCAACCCATTGACATAGTCATCGTAACTTGGAAGCCCAAGTCTACCTGGTATAAGCCCATACCTGAAGATGACAATATTCAGAACTCTAACCCAGAAGTTAGACTTGAATTCCATCTTTGGCGCATCCCATCCATGAGACTTTGGACAGGTGATTTCATTTTTCCTATTGGGCCACCTTTGGCTTTTTAAAGAAGCTGATTACTTCCATTACAGAATCAGATTATCATATAATCTAATCATACATCGATTGCATCTCATTGACTTATGTTAATTAAGAGATATGGATACCCCCTTCTCCCATTGTATGCTCAACTGCCGTAGAGTTAACCAGGGCAGGTCTTAGCTTACTCTCGCCTGGACTTTGGAGCAATTATAAATTTCTCCAGAAATAATCATGTGATTCTACCACTCCCGGAACAACTAAGCCTTTATCTTACAGCTTCAGCAGATAAAAGAGCAAAATATTAAATGAGAATTACCTTTTTTTCCCCTCTTGACTCAGACTTTTTTTGCCATAGTTCAAGAGACTAGTATCTGTATAGAGGAAAAACCTTCTGGTGTGATCATCAGAGGATTTGGAAGAACGTGATATTAGTCGTCTTGCTCTCACTAGATTAAAAAACCTGTTACCTTGGGCAAGTGAGTCTCAGTTTGATCCTCTGTAAAATGAGAAATCATGGGACTTCAGGCTGGGAGGAGTCTTTAGAGACTATCTAGTCTAGCCCACCTTTTATTTTACAGAAAAGGAAACCAAAGCCCAGTGATTTGCCCAAGGGGATACAGGCTGTCATTAATGAATTGGATTAGATGATCTCTAAAGTTGTTGCCAGCTATAAGTTTCTTAGATTTGCCTTCACATAAGACATGTTGATATTTGGACTTATGAACAACCAAAAAAAGCTCTTTGTGCCAGGATGAGATGGATGACCAGACTCTTAACAAATTGTGCATCCCCAAGCACAGCAGGGTCTTGTGGAGAAACTTCTTTTAAATGGGTGTGGGTATGATTAATGAAATGCTTTCTCTGCCACCCCCACCACCGAGTCTCCCCCAAATACCTTCTTGCAACATTTAGATAATCACTTTCTTGATGCTTCTTAATCTTAACAACTGAGGAGAACAACGTTAGAGGGTGAGACAGATACCACAAAAGACCAACACAAAGCATGGTTTTGTGACCATCGTCCGCCAAGGCATGTCACGATGAGATGACAGCTGTTATGAAAGAGTTTGTCCGTCAGCCGGGGTCACAGATGGAAAGTTAGAATGACCTTTGGAGGTCACAGTTCATCTGGCTCCATAATGGAATGAATGGAATGGATTGTACCCACAAGCTTTGTCAATGGTGCAACACAAAGAGGGGCTGTCTCATTGACGATAACTTATTTCAGGGAAGAGAAAAGCTATATTTGTAATGGTGCACACTGCCTGAATGTTGACAACTTCATTTTTAGCTTTAATAAAAATGTAGCTTGCCACAATGCTGAAAGGGAGCCTGGGAGTTTCTTTTCTCCTTGGCAGGCAGGCTGCCGCGGCATCTGCATAATTTTTAAATATTTTAGCATTATTTGTGTATCGTGTGGCACCAAGGAGAAATTATTAACACATAAGCAGTCGCTAATTTTAAATTCACCAAATTGCAGAAATTAGAGTGAATCTGGCCATCTCGAGGAATAGCAAGAGGTGAGAATGCACTTTGTTGTTGTGTGGGTCTTGTAATGGGGTTGCCTGCCTTCTGGAAGAGAGCAACTATTTTTTTTTTTAATCTTTCTCAATGGTGTCATAAAACTACAACATGTAATTTAAAACCCATTTGGATAATTGACTGATTTGACAAGAAGACAACCTCAGAATTAAACTATATGTTGGAATCAAGAGATGATATGATTGTATACCATCAGTATACACGACTTTGCTATTTTGATAGGTGTCTCATAAGAAGCCAGAGTCGATATGCGTATTTCCCTTAATGTTTCTGTAATTTAGATTTCTTTGTTTAGAGCGGTGATTGGGGAGTAATAAAGCCTTTCAAAACTCTCAGAGGTGATTGACAGGCCTGTTTTTAAGGAAAGCTGCCGAGTGTAATATTGTATTTCATAGTAGAATCTGTCAACATTCTTTGCTTTCTTCTGACTATCTATTGAAATATTTTATTAGGTCTCATCGGAGCAAGAGAAGGAGATGCCAAATCAGAGAAGTCTGACCGCACCCCTCACCGCAGTTGAATTGAAGAAACAGAGGGAGGGAATCCCAGCAGAGGTGCTCATGTCTGGAGCAGACCCAGATAAAGGAGACTTGAAGGACCAGGGTTCAAGCAAGGAAAAAGCTGAAGAGTCCAAGGCCAAAGAGGAGGAAGAAGCCCCATCTTCCTTCCTTCCTCCAGTACTCTCTGAGGAGGAGCCAGCCCAGATCTCAATGGTTGGCAAAGAGTTGCACCCATCACCAGATATCCTCATTGACATGAAGCAAGAACCCCAGACTTGCAGTTTTACCGAAAGTCCTGAAAATGAGCTTCAAGAGACCCAATTTGGTAGTTTCTCCTCCATGCAGCTGCCTTTGGCAGGCCATAACGAGATGGAAGACGACAAGCTGCCTGTGATGGCCGATTACATTGCCAACTGCACTGTGAAAGTGGACCAACTTGGCCACGATGACATCCATGATGCGTTGAAACAAAACCCCAAAGTCCTAGTGGTCCAGTCATTTGACATGTTCAAAGAAAAAGAGTTGACAGTTCCCCATGATGACCCCGCATTTAACTATACCCCTTTGCTTTACTCCCGGGGTAATCCAGGCATCATGTCACCCCTGGCAAAGAAAAAACTTCTGTCCCAAGTGAGTGGGGCCAGTTTGTCCAGCAGCTATCCCTATGGCTCCCCTCCCCCTTTGATCAGCAAAAAAAAACTGACGAGTAGAGATGAACTGTGTTCGGGTTTGTCCCAGACCCATCACGGTCCCAATGCAGACCACATGGTGGTCAGCCGGCCATCGGTCATCCAGCACGTGCAGAGTTTCAAAAGCAAGACTTCTGAAGAGAGAAAAGTAATTAATGACGTGTTTAAGCACGACAAATTAAGTAAGCCGGATCCTCACCGCTGCAGTTTCTCCAAACATCACCTTAATCCACTCTCTGAGTCATATGTACTGAAGTCAGATCTAGAGGAGAGCAAAGACAAACTGGTGGAGAAAAGGGCCCTCCAACATTCCCACATGCCCAGCTTTCTGGCAGATTTCTATTCATCTCCTCATCTACACAACCTTTACCGACACACGGAACACCATCTTAATAATGAACAGACATCTAAATATCCCCCCCGAGACATGTATAGAGAATCAGAAAATATTTCAACTTTCCCTTCACATAAACACCAAGAAAAACTCAGTGTAAATTATCACACGTCTTTGCATCTGCAAGATAAAAAGACCACTTTGGAAGCCTCCTCAGATGACCAACCCACAGATTTGAGTCTTCCAAAGAGCACGCATAAGCAGACTGGAAAGGCCCTGGGCCTGGCTCATTCCTCAGTGGGGCAGCAGGAAGGCAAAACTATTTCACAGTTTCAGGTAATGAGCAGCCAGACAAATCGAGACTGTAACCCCAAAGCCTGCCGAGTGTCACCCATGACCATGTCGACCCCCAAAAAATATATTGAATCGCTTCCTAGGTCTGGAAAGCCTCACCATGTGAGACTGGAAAATTTAAGGAAGATGGAGGGGATGGTTCATCCAATGATACACCGCAAAACAAGCCCCCAAAGTATTGGCGCAGCTCGGCCTTTAAAGAGGAACCTGGAGGATTTGGATCTCGTGATTTCGGGGAAAAAAATCCGTGCAGTGTCTCCCCTAGATTCCTCCAAGGAGACCTCGGCCAAGGACAAGGCCTCCGAGCAGGATGGTGAAAGCACTAAGCCGGCTCATGGCGGGCAAGCCAGCAGCACCTTGGAGAGCCACAAGCTTCCCCTCTCTTCTCCTATCTTCACAGGGTTGTATCCAGGAACCCTGTGTTCGGGTCTCAACTCCCGCGTGCCCGCTGGATATTCTCATCCTTTGCAGTACTTGAAAAATCAAACTGTGCTCTCTCCACTAATGCAACCGTTGGCTTTCCATTCTCTTGTGATGCAACGGGGCATCTTCACATCCCCAGCAAATTCTCAGCAGCTCTACAGACACTTAGCTGCGGCCACACCTGTAGGAAGTTCCTACGGGGAGATTTTGCACAACGGCATCTACCCTTTAGCTGCTATCAATCCTCAGGCGGCCTTCCCATCGTCCCAGCTATCATCTGTCCACCCCAGTACAAAACTGTAAACGTAGCCTTCCAAAGCATTGAAGTGAAAATGGCAACCTCATAGCTTCACTCCTTACCCCATGATGACATCTTGAAGAAGGAGAAGTCTATTCCTTCTAAACTAGGGCTCAGAATCCACCCTGGGAATGGAATGGATAGGTCTCTTTGATTGGGGGTAAGGCTTTGCTTTGGCTAGGTCATTCTAGACCCCTTTGCCCTGTTGATGACCTCCCCAACCTCCAAATCATTTCACTTTGCACACGAGTTTTGTGAAGGGATTTACAACGTCCAAAAATTGCTCAAAGAGACCCTCATCTGCCCTCAGATTGTTGGGCCTGAGCTAGAAAGGTGGCAACTCAGAGGAGGGGAAAAGGAAGACTGGTGAATCCATACCATCAAGGGATGCTTGACTTTTTAAGGTTGAATCAATGCAATGTATAGTGAATCTGCAATCGATCTTTCCTTTTGACACTATTAAGCCGGAAAAGTAAACACTGTTCAATTGACTGTATAGACTTGCTTCTTAAAAGGTACCTGTATTTGTTTGTTCACATAATTTATATACAGGTAGTTCCATTTCCCCCTTCCTCCCCAGTTTATTCTGTCCTTTTTTTTAATTAAACAGTATCATTTTGTTGGCAGGTCTTTTGTTTCTGTTTCCTGTTTTGTTTTTTTGTTTCGTTTTTTTAAAGGCTGTCCTAGTTGTCGATGTGTGTATATTTTTTTTTCCACATCTTCTCATTTGGAGCAGCTTTGGGTGGTAAAGTTATTGTTTACAAATTGAAGCAACCGATTCGAGTGGAACAAATGGAAAGAGAGAGAGGGAGAGAAAGAGAGAGACAGTCGGTGGATTCCACAATGGTGTGAACCAAGTTCATTTTTCAATCTACAACTTAAGGATTTTGTTCCTCCTACACGGCAGGGCCGAAAGAGCTTCTCCACTGTGTACCCAGCCTTTGAAGTGTTGGGTTCTGTGAAAATGTTCAGCATTGTACTTACCTTATCTAGGCTGTGAAACTGTCCTACATACCAGAGGAATCATAAAAACACAAACTTCATTGGCAACAAACTACAGAATAACAACCAAATCCAGAGGACATATTTGTGGGCTGTACAGATATTTTAGGAATTCCAGAAATTAAAACAGGAGCCAAGATGATCTCCACTGATGTTGGGTCGAAGTCTTTTAAGGGGCTGGAGGAAGGAGGGCTAAAGGGTGGGTGGTGGTGGTGGAGAGAGGAGGCCAGATGGGACTAACTTAAGAGAAGAGAATGCCTAGACATCAGACACCTTGCCCCAGCTGAGCCGTCTTTAGAGTCATCATTGACCTGGTCCAGTTGGCCTCTTACAGATGCAAGGAAGAGCCCACTGCCACTATGTCATCATGGCTATTGATTATAGTTGGAGTATTTAATTATGCTCATAAAAAAGAAACTCATCTTTGGTTGCAAAGGCAATGTTGTCGTAGTGGTTGTTTTCACCAGTGGCCAATCTGGCAACAGATTTTGCTTGATGTTTGCTTCTGTCATCTGAAATAAATGCTCACGCTGGTCAAGCCATGGAAAGATGTGAATGATTTGTTTTGCCTCTGTGTTACGTGGGCTATTGAGATGTAACCACAGAGTATTCTGTTTTAAAAAATGTTTTGTCAATCAAGGAAAATGGTGGGTTTCCTTTCAGCCTTCCCCAAGAGTTCTTCCTCCTTTCCCCATAGATGATCATTTTGTTAAAACACTCCACCACCCTCCTCCCTTCTGGTTTCCCCTAGACATTAGTTCTCTAGTTAACTGAGGTTTGGGATGTTTAATTTTTTTTTCATTTTTTCCTCTGAGATGTTTTGTTGTATGAAAATTGATGACAATTTTCAACTTCTAAATAAGCAACTCGCCTGCAGAATTTTCAGAACTGGTAAGGCTCTAGAACAAAGCCATGCATGCGATGCATTTATTTGTATTGAACCATCACCACAACATAAAGCCAAATATCTAATGTAACATACTTAATATCCAAAGGTGAAAACAGAAGAATGTAGTCATCCAGTGTTCAAAGTTCCATTTGCTTCAATTACTTACCTTCCTGTGGGGAAAAACAAACAAACACGTGTGTGGGTGTGTGTGTATATATGTATATATGCCCATATATACATATATATGAGAGAATATTAAATAAACTAATAGACTTTAGGTTATACATGTGTGAGTGCATATTATCCTGCTGTTGCACAAGAGAGTGAGAGAGACTGAGAGAGCGAGAGAGAGAAAGAGAGAGAGAGAGAGAGAGAGAGAGAGAGAACATCACAATCCCAACTGGTTTCCTTCCAGCAGGGACACATAAGGAAGTTGCACTAGATATGAATCGTGACAGAACCAGAGAATATGAAAGAAAAACAGCCCCATGACCATTCCACAATCAACGAGCTTGTTTGAAAAGAACGGGAGCTTCCCTTTTTTGGGGGGGGGATCCCCTATAAATTGTGGACCTGGGGCTATTTGTTTTCTGCAACGCACTGATCTCACTTTGGTTCCATCAGGTTGGAATTGGGTCATGCCATTTTCAAATCACGTTAATAAAAGCCAGCATTCATTTTTCTTGTTTGTTGCAAGAAGAGGCTCACTATTTCTCTCTGAGGGAGATCAAATGCTAGGTGAAACCTCAGGACCACTAAGAGAGATGGTGGGACTCCCTCTGGAAGCGACACATTATTTGTTGTTGTCATTATTGTTAATTTAATCTCAACCAAAATTTTGGAATTCTTTTCCCAAAAGACCATTGAATTCCTCATTGGCTGAGAAAGGCTTTTTTTTTTAAGTCTTACATGGGCTTTGTTTGTATTGTTTGAGTCCAAGGGGCCTTATTATTGAATGGGGTTGTGCAAGCCTTTTGTTGTGCAACCACACCATTGTTATTGGTAGTTTTGTAAAGGAAACTGTGGAATCTAATGGGCAACAGAGTCATAAATCTATTTACTGAGAACAGCTTCCAAGAAATGTTGCAATTCCAAATGCACTAAGTTCATGATTCATTGGATATTTTGGAGGTTATAAGATTTAAATAACAACCCCCACCACCACCAAAAAGAAAAAAGAAAACAAAACAAAAAAACAATAATTTTGACTTTAACAAACTCAATTTTAAAACTAGAGTCCAGTTGAGTTTCAGCATTCAGTGTCCTCCTAGTAAATGATTAGAATGTGGACTATTTGCAACAGGACTGTCTTATTTAGTTAGTTATCGGAGATTCTCAGTTCGTGTTCATCAGAGCATAAAGAATGGTTTGTTCAAGCCCAATATTGACTTTACAATTTACTGAACTGGTGCATGAGCTCTTAAGTACTGTATCTTACTATGTTGCCGTGTCTCATGGAAGTTTTGAGTTGGTCCCACAAAAATCTTTTCTGTAGTGTGCCTTCAAAGAGAGCAGTTCATTTTTCTCTTCACTGATTGTTCCATACGGTCACATTTTGTGGTGGTCAGCCAAGTCCCATCTGGTCCAATTTTCCAATTGTCCTGATCTTAATGAGGAATGGGAATGATTTCACTCTGGCGAGACCCACACCATTGAAACGATCATCATAAGCACTTAACTCCAGTGTTGGCTGTAAATGTATTTGATATTCTGCTTGTCTCCCTATGGTTGAAATATGTTTGAAGAAAAGGCAGCATAATCTCTTGGCTGTTTATACTTTTTTAAACTTTTCCTTTGTTGTAAATATTGTATACTTTTGGTGATTTGAGTTATGTAACCTCTATGCTCTGTAAGGTGGTTATTTGTATATAGTCAAATGGCCCAGTGATATTAGAGACTTTCCCATGGAGGAGGTTATTGAGTAGCCTCTGCATTCGTTTGAACACTACCAGAAATAAAGCTGAGCCAATTATAAACACTCGATTTTGTATGTTTTCCAAATTGTACTTATTAATGCTTTTGATACTGTATCACGTGCCAATAGTTTCCCAATCACATAGCAGGCAAGAGATATTTTGTACTTTTTGATCCACTGTCATATTTAATAAAAAATGTTACTATCTGTTGCCTTTGGTGCCTGAGTAATAATTCTATCTCCTGCTTTTCCTGTTGAGAAGTCACCAGAAGTTGAAAGTCTCTGCCCCCAGCCTTTCCTTCTTTTAAGCCAATAAAAGGTGCTATTTCCCTAGGAGGAATAGGAGCATTGTCATAGAACTGGAAAGGACTAGATTTGAAATGGAGTTCCAGTGCCTCAATTCTGCAGATGAAGAAACTGAGGCCCTGAGGTTGTTACTTAAGTCCCAGAGCTAGGGAGAAACCTTTCAAATCCAGATCCTCCGAATCCAGATCAGACCATCCATCCACTAGGCTTCATTGCCTTTTCCTAAGGCACACTTTTCAAAAATATCCCCAGACGATTTGGGTCAGTATTGATCTCCTGAATGAGCCTCTCTAAACCAGAACTGGAAGATGTTCTTGATGAACAACCCTAGACTTTCTCTGTTTTGCTGAGCTTAGAGTTTGAAAGAGGGTGTTCCCTGATGACTAGCTCTGGGATAGCCCTCTTCTTTCCTGCGGAAGAGATGCCGGGGCTCAGGTGGAGCCTGATGACGGCCTTCTCAAATGAATAGATAAGGGTGATGGGCAGGAAGCTGCTCTGAATATATGTTCAAGTTGTTTGCATGCAGACTTAACTTTTTTTTTTGGAGATTTCAGTTTCCTGGAGGTCCCCCTCAGAACCACATCCCATCACCATCACCATCAGGCACACCTCCTCCTTCCTATCTCTACCACCCCTTCCACAGTACATGTTGTCAATCTCTGCAGATTCATCACCATAGCATTTCCTGGGCAAATCTACCCAAGATCTTCCTGTGCTCTGTGTATAACAGGTAATAGTTTACATTTACCTAGTTTGCTTCAAGATTTGCAAAGCATTTTGCAAACATCTCATTTTAGCCTTAAAACAATCCTAGAGGTAGGTGCTCTGTTATTTTACAGGTGAGGAAACGGAGGCAAACAGATTAAAAAATTTTCCTGGGAGTTCCACAGTAAGGCTAAGGTAGGATTTGAATTCAGGGCTTGCCATACATATTTTTTTTTTAGGATTTTGCAAGACAGATGGGGTTAAGTGGCTTGCCCAAGGCCACACAGCTAGGTAATTATTAAGTGTCTGAGACCAGATTTGAACCCAGGTACTCCTGACTCCAGGGCTGGTGCTTTATCCACTGTGCCACCTAGTCGCCCCTTGCCATACTTCTTAGGAGAGGCCGAACCCTCAGAGATAAACATTTACCTTGTCTCAATTCAAAAAATCGTGGTTGATTGAAGCTTTTAAAAAGAGAACAACCCAGATTTTAGTACACAATTAGCATTTATAAGATCATACACATAGCAAGAAAAACATTTCCAAATTTCACCAGATTTACAGCTGTACAGCTGGTCCAAACTGACAAGTAAAGAAACTGAGACCCAGAGTTAGAATACTTGCCTCAAGGAACAAGAATTGGCTTGGCCAGAGATAAGTCCCAAATGGGTAGGAATTCATGGTTAATGATCCCTTTGAAGAAAGTAAAATATGAAGTGAGTCCAAAAGTTGCTATTTGAGAACCCACAGCCAGCCCTTGTGAATAGGTTGAAGTTCACATGGGTAGCCAGTGTGAGAAAGGGAATCCTAAGTTGATTCATGTCCGAAAAAGGTTGGCATTCAAACAACACAGGAATCACAAATGATTTGTCTTTGCGGTTAGGCTTCACTGGAGAGCCTGGTCTGTTTGCTAATGGTTTGGCCCAGCTTTAACTGTAGAAAGGACCAGAACACCTGGGGACTGAATCAAAAGAAGCTAAATGTAATGAAGGCAGGAAGTACTAGAAAGAGGACTCAACAATTGAGTTCATGACAGTCTAATAAATTTGGGGGTTCGATAAAAACCCTTCTGTTCATTTCAAAATAATTAAAGTAGCTGATCGAGTAGTTTAAGGTTTGCAAAGTTACTTTATGAATGTAATTTTATTTGATTGTCACAATAATCCTTGAAGAAAGATGTTAACCAGTGTCTCCATTTTACAGATGAAGAAACTGGGAGCAGAAAGAGGTTGGATGACTTGCCTAGAATCACATTGCCTTCCAGCCTAGCAACATGCCCAGAATTCTAACCACTATACCACTTGTTTAGTCGTTTTTCAGTTGTGTCTGAATTTCTTTTTTTTTTTTTTTGATCCCATTTGGGGTTTCCTTGGCAAAGATACTGGAGTGGTTTGCCATGTCTTTCTGCAGTTCATTTTATATAGGAGGAAATACGTAGGGTTAGGTGACTTGCCCAGGTTCACACAACCAGTAAGTGACTGAGACTGGATTTGAACTCAGGTCATCTGATTCTCACCCCAATCTTTTATCTCCACTATACCACTTAACCCCCCTAAAAAAAAAAAAGACTAGCCCTTCTGAAAGTGTTCCAACTCATCTACAAATTAACAAGTCTTGACTGGGATCATTTTTGATATTTTAATTTATTTTTCCAATTATATTTTATGAAAATTTTTCAACATTCATCCACTTGCATATTTAGAAGTTACACATTTTCCTACCCCACCAGCAGCAGCAGCAAACATTCTAGTAAAAGTTGTACATTTTCATTTGTATTTACATGTTTATATATTAGTCATTTTGTATAGGAGGATTTAGGATTAAGGTTTAAGAAGGAAAACTAAGGGAAAGGAAGGAAAAGCAGGAATTTTTTAAAAACTGAACATAGTACGGGATAATTTTTTTTAAATGGGACTTCAATGAAATCATGCATTGGAGTAGCTAGGAAGCCTCCAGCACTTTGGGTAGACCCTCGTCAGAGACCTCTTAGAAGGATATGGGTAAGAATGGCACAGGATGAGGTAGACACGCAAGGCTTGTCAACATGGAGGAAATGCCTAAATTGATGGGTTCAAACGTCTATTGCAGTATTGAAACATCAAAGCATTTTTTTAAATTTACTTTGGGCAAGCCATGCGCCATCATTTATATGTGAGTCAGCCTATTTTTAAAAAAGACTGGTCTTTTCTAAAACCCTTAATATGAAATAATGACCCTAATGAGGCAGCTAGATTGTGAAGCTGATAAATCCCGAGGATTGAATCCAGGAAGAGCCAAGTTGGACACCTAATTGCTCAGCGATATTAGACACAAGTCGATTCACTATTTGAGAAAATGAAGATATTAACATCCGTCATGGAGGTGTATTTGCAGATCATGTTGGCCTCAATTACTCTTATCTGTAAATATTATTATATGACAATATATATATAAAACATGTATTATTTATATTTAACACAATTTCCTATATAACAAGATAATATATGATTTTATTATATGTAAAATATTCAGAGATTATAGTGAGAATCATGTAATATAATATAAAATGCTTTCCAAACTTTAAAATACCTATTATATTATTATAATTATTGTTACTTAATCAGATTTAATTGGATTTCTACTTTATACCAATTTTTTTTCTTTTTGTGAGTAATTTTAAGAGTTTAACACTAAGAAAGCTACTCTTTTTTAAAAAAATAGATTTTATTTTTCACAATGTGGACATTTCTAGCACCAAAACTGCCTTTCATATTGTTTGAGAATCAGCTTCTTGAAAGGAGGGATGATCTTGTTTCTGTCTTTTTAGCGCTGCCCAGTCCCCTACACCTTAGATGACTTATTAAATGTGGACACATTTGTGAGAATTAGTGAAATTGAAATGTCAGTGTTGTAAAGCCTTTATTCTGTCATTTTCTGTCCATGATATTTCTCACCTAGGAATACCATCTGTGTGATTTGTTTATATGAAGTCAGTAGTACCAAGGAAGATTCCAAACTGAATCAATCATTTTGACCAATCAATTAATTAGTAAATACTCCATAAGTGCCATTTCCCTAAGAGCTAAGATAGAAAAAAAGAAAAAAAAAAACAGCCCCTACCCTGAAGGATTTTATAATGTAAAGGAAGTAGGGGCAGCCAGGTGTCACAGTGGATAGAGTACCAACCCTGGAGTCGGGAGGACATAAGTTCAAATCCAGCCCCAGATAGTTAATACTTACTTAGCTGTGTGACCTTGAGCAAATCATTTGACCCCATTACTTTGCAAAAAAATAATTTTTTTAAACTAATGGAGGAGATAATATTGAACATCTATCTCCATTAGATTTTTAAAACATTTTAAAAATTATTTTAAAATATTAAATATCTACAAACCAGCTCTAGTGAGGACTGATAGAAATAATTAACAGAGAGGAGGCACTAGAATTAAAAAGGGTTGGAGAAGACTTCCTGTAGAAGGTAGAATTTTAATTTGGACTTAAGGAAAACAGGGGAGCCAGTAGGCAGAGCTGAGAAAGAAGACAGAGAAATTGCCCTATCCAAAATTGCCCTATCCAAAAATGCCAGTGTCACTAAATCAAAGGGTACATCTCTGGAAAAGTATGAAGCTTGGAAAGGTGAGAATGGGCTAGGGTAGGGAGGGCTTTAAATGCCCAAGAGGGTATTTTTAATTTGTTCCTGAAGGTGATAAGGAGCCACTGGAGTTGATTAAGTAGGGAAGTGACATGTTCACATCAGTGCTTTGAGAAAATCACTGTAGCTGAATAGAAGATGGATTGGTGATAGGAAAGATGAGGCAGCCTGATCCACCAGCAGTTATAATGATAGCCCAAGTATGAGCTGATGAGGGTCAACACCAGGATGGGGGCCATATCAGAGGGAAAAAAGAGGACATGCTGAACAAATGGTGCCAAGGTGAAATTGGACATATCCAATAACAACAGCTTGGATTTAGGGGAGCGGGTAAGAGAGAATGACTCTTAGATTGTGAAGCGGGGGACTGGGGCAAGGTGTAGCCCTTGACAGTAATAGACAAGGGAGGGAGAGAGAGGGATTAGAGGGAAACATAGTTACTTCAACAGACATTTTCTGAGCTCCTCTTATGTGTGAGATGGTGTGCATCCTTTAGGGGAAAGAACTAACATGGGCCTTGCTCTCTAAGGATTCACAATCTAGCTGGGGAGGAGGGAAACGAGGGAAAGTAGGGATGAGAGTAAACTGTCTCATGTGGGGAAAGTTCCCTAAAGAACTTGAGACAGATTCAGGTGACCTGCTATGAGCCATCTGAGATGGGAAGATCACTCACCTGGAAGGATAAGAAAAGGCTGCACAAGAGGAAATCACCCCAAACTGAAGAAAGGAAGGATTTTCATGGACCAGGAGTGTGGAGGAGAGGCCCTAGCACCTGAAGTCAGGAACACTTGACTTTGAATTCTGCCTCAGAGACTCAGTTGCTGAGTGACCCTGGTCAAGTCATTCACCCCTTGAGATTCAGTAACTAAAAAGTGGAGGCATTGACATCTCTGACTAAGAGGATGGAGAGCTAGCCTCAAAGCCAGGAAAGACCAGATTCAAATCTTGCCTCTGCTAGTCATGGACTGGGTGACCTTAACCTTAACCTCTCTATGCACCAAGCATCTTTTGAAAATTACAAATTTCAAAGCAGATACTGTTTGGATAGAGGAAGTTTCCACACATGGGAAATTCCTATATCGATGGAAATACAGGTCCAGAAGGTCTCCCTAGCCAAAGTGTGGAGCTGTGGTGCAACTCCAAAGAGCTAAGCACCATTTTGTTAACCTTCAAGAGATATATAATTGTCCATTGTGAAATTCATCTCATTCTTCCCATCTTCTTCAATGGAACATGGAGAAAGAAACTTTCTGAGTCAAATCACTGTCTCCCTAATATTCCTTAGAGTCATGGCACAGGTTGCTAAAAAATACTATTTTTTTCTGACTAAAATCAAAAGCATTAGGATATTTGTGTGTGTGTGTGTGTGTGTGTGTGTGTGTGTGTATATATATATATATATATATGTATATATATATATATATATTATAAGCTAATTGGAAGGGCAACTAGGTGGCAGTGGATAGAGCACCAGCCCTGGAGTCAGGAGGACCTGAGTTCAAATCCGGCCTCAGACACTTGATAATGATCTAGCTGTGTGGCCTTGGGCAAGCCACTTAAGCCCATTGCCTAAAATAATCATAAATAACCTAATCGGAAGCATCCATGGCATAAATCCGATGAGGGGAAAGGATAATGGGGCTCATTCCTGCTCTCCCTATGTGATGTTCATCTCTTCCACAAGAGTTCTATAGTTTGGAAACATTCTGTTCCTTGTAGCTTGGACAGTATGAGTAGGGGTAGGCATGATAGTTGTTATCAATTCATATGGTTACTATCATTATAAATATTGCTCAATGAGTAATGATGGGAAAGGAGTTCACTTGAAGCGTGACAGACAATTTGAGCAAAGGCATGGCAGTGGGAAAGATCAAGATAGGAATAGAGGATAGGGAGTGGTTCAGTTTGGGTGGAATATTAGATGTCTGAAGGAGCATAACAGTATAAGGCTGAAGTGGTTGGAGGTGGTTTGTGGGAGTCCTTGAATAATAATAGCAAAAGGAGAAGGAGGAGGAGGAAGAAAAAGAAGACTAATCTTTACAATCATCATTTTTATTAGATTTCACAAAAATCCTGGGATATAGGTGGCATTATTATCTCCATTTTACAGATTTGGAATTCCAGGATCAAGAATTCATTTACAGGGTCAACTCCCAAAGGCCATTTTATATGAGATCCATGAAAAAATATGTAATATAATCAGAGCAGTTCATCAAGAAAATTATTAGTGCGAGAGATGATTGGAGAAGAACAAGATTGGCAATAGGAAGAGAGGTCCAGAAATTATTAACAATATTATCCAAGTGAGAAAAGACCAGGATATGAGAAATGTAGATCATAGTAAGAATGAAAAAGAAATAACTTTAAGAGATATTAAAAAGGCAGAAGAGACAGAACTTGATAATTGGTTAGATTTGCGTGGTCAAAGAGAAGAGCATGTCAAAGATGAGCCCATGCCTAGGTGACTGGGTGCTATCAACAGAAATGACAAAGTTGGGGGAGAAGGTTTCAGGAGAAGATGAGGAATCCATTTTGAAAAATGTTGAAGTTGAGATACATCTAGGTTAAGATGTCCAAAATTGGAGAGAAGGACTCAAGCTACAGAGAGATGGATTGATAGATAATGACTTGGCCTTGTGTGAAGTGCTTGTGACTATGTTTATATAGTTTCATAGGTGGACTCTCCAATATTTGATATTGTCTGCAAGTTATTTTAAATGGAATTTCTCTTCTATCTTTTGGTGCTGGGCTTTGTTGCTAATATATAAATATACTGATGACTGATTGAGTTAATTTTATATCCAGTAACCTTGCTAAAGATGTGAATTATTTCAACTAGCTTTTTCGTTGATTCCCTAGGATTCTCTAAGTTTAGCATCATATCATCTGCAAAGAGTGATAATTTTATTTCCTTATTGTCTCTTCGAATTCCTTCAATTTCTTTTTCTTCTTTTATTGCCACAGCTAGCATTTCAAGTACAATATTACATAATGTGATGATAATGGGCATCCTCGCTTCACCTCTGATTTTTATTGGAAAGGCTTCTGGCTTATCCCCATTACAGATGATGCTTATTAATGGTTTTAAATAGCTACTACTTATCCTTTTGAGGAAAGATCTATTTATTCCTAATGCTCTAGTATTTTTAATAGAAATCAGTGTTGTATTTTGTGAAAGATTATCTTTTCATCTATTGGGGTAATCAAATGCTGTGGTTAATTTTATTGAAAGTTTTCCTAATATTGAACCAGCCCTACTAATCTCACCTGAATTTAGTGTTATGGTCCTTGTGATAGAGTGCTGTAATCTCCTTGCTAGTGTTTAATTTAAATTTTTATAGAAATATTCACTAGAGAAATTGGTCTATAGTTTTATTCCTGTTTTTACTTTTACTGGTTTAAATATTAGCACCATATTTATAAAATTTGGTAGAACTCCTTTACCTACTTTTGCAAATAGTTTATATGGTAATGAGATTAATTATTCTCTAAAGGTTTGGTAAAATTCATTTGTGAATTCATCTGACTCTGAAGATTTTTTGTAGACACATCTTTCAATTTCTATTTTCTAAGATGGGATTATTTAAGTATTCCATTTCCTTTTCTGTTAATCTTTTTTTTTTACAAATACTCATCCATTTTTGCTTCATTTCTTCAGATTAATTGGCATATAATTAGACAAATTAGCTCCTAATAATTGTTTTAATTTCTTCTCCTTTGGTAGTGAGTTTATTCCTTTCATTTTTTATACTGGTAATTTGGTTTTCTTCTTTCCTCTTGCAAAATCAAATCAGCCAATGCTTTATCTGTTTTATTTGAGATTTTTTTTCATAGCCCTGCTTCTAGTTTTATTAGTTCTATGATTTCCTTACTTTCTTTTTAATTTTTTTTTTTAGGCTTTTGCTAGGCAATAGGATTAAGTGGCTTGCCCAAGGCCACACAACTAGGTAATTATTAAGTAGCTGAGGCTGGATTTGAACTCAGGTTCTCCTGACTCCAGGGCTGGTGCTCTATCCACTATGCCACCTAGCCACCCCAATTTCCTTACTTTCAATGTTATTGATTTTCAAGCTCCACAACTTGGTGTTTAATAGGATTTTTTAGTTGTTCTTTTTTTCTAAATTTCATGGCAATTCATTGATAAGTGCTTTTTCCATTTAATTGATATGTGTTTAGAAATATAAATTTTTCCTAAGTACTGCATTAACTGCATGCAATAAATTTTAGAATGTTGTCTCATTGTTGTCATTCTCTGTAATGAACTTATTGTTTCAATGATTTGTTCTTTGACCCACTCATTCTTTGTTTTTTTTTTTGCAAGGCAATGGGGGTTAAGTGGCTTGCCCAAGGTCACACAGCTAGGTAATTAAGTGTCTAAGACAGGATTTGAACTCAGGTACTCCTAACTCCAGGGCTGGTGCTCTATCCACTGCACCACCTAGCCACCCCCCAACCCACTCATTATTTAGGATTAGATCATTTAGTTTCCAATTCATTTTAATCCATATTTTCAGTGTTCTTTATTGAATACAATTTTATTGCATTATTATATGAAAAGGATGCATTGAATATTTCTTCTTATCTGCATTTGGTTATGAGGTTTCTATTCCCTAAGACATGATCAATGTCTGTAATATTCCTTTCTATTCCTATTCAATTTCTCCAGAGGTCTATCATACCTAATTTTTTCTACAATTCTAACAATTTCCTTAACTTCTTTCTTGTTTAATTTTTTAATAGATTTATCTAGTTCTGAGAGGGGAAAGTTGAGGTCTCTCACTTGTATGCTTCTGCTGTCTATTTCCTCCTATAACTCATTTAATTTCTTGAAGACTTTGTATACTATATCATTTGGTGCATATACGTTTAGTACTGATAATTACTTATAATTTAGCAAGATTTAGTTTCCTTCCTTATCTCTTTTAATTAGATCTATTTTTGCTTTTGCTTTGTCTGAGATAAAGATTACTACTCCTATCTTTTTTTTTAACTTCAGCTGAAGCAAAAAGAATTTTAAGGGTAAGATAGATTTCTATATCTACATTTCATTCCTGCTTTGGGCCAAGTCTGATGAGAATAAGGTTCATGTGTTGTCCTTCTTCCCTTCTATTGTAATAGCTCATTTTTTATGTGAGATAATTTATCCATTCTATCTCTCCCTTCCCTCTTCTGCCAGTTCAACCTTCTTTTTCACCCCCCTAATTTGGGGGGGAGGGGGGTTTGCTAGGCAATGGGGTTAAGTGGCTTGCCCAAGGCCACACAGCTAGGTAATTACTAAGTGTCTGAGACTGGATTTGAACCCAGGTACTCCTGACTCCAGGGCCAGTGCTTTATCCACTGCATCACCCAACTACCCATATATACTCTTTTTAATGATTGCCCTTTCCTGTTTTCCTGAAGTATCTTTTTATACTTCTCTTGAGTCTTGTAGTTGAAGATAAATATTTTTTTCAGCTCTAGTTTATTCATTAGAAATACTCAAAAGTCTTTTATTTCATTCAATATCCATTTTCTCTCCTAAAGGATTATACTCAGTTTTGCTAGGTAGATGGTTCTTGGTTATAATTCCTACTCCTTTGCCTTCTAATATATCATATTCTAAATCTTCTGATCCTTTAATGTAGAAGGTAAATCCTCTGTAATCCTGACTGTGACTCTAAGATATTGAATTGTTTCTTTTTGGCTACTTTTGCAGTATTTTCTCCTTGACCTGGGAGATCTGGAATTTGGCTATAGTATTCCTAGGAGTTTCATTTTGGCATCTCTTTCAGAAGGTGATCAGAGGATTCTTTTGGTTTCTCTTTTTACCCTTTGTTTCCAGAATATCAGAGCAGTATTTCTTGATAATTTCTTGAAATAAGATGTTCAGGCTATTTTTGTAATACCTTTCAGGTAGTCAAATGATTCTTAAATTATTTCTCCTAAATCTATATTACAGGTCAATTGTTTCCCCAGTAAACAAGGGACTTTCCCAATAAGAAATTTTGCCATTTTCTTCTTTTTTTATTTATTTGATTTTTATAATATTTTTCTTGTTATCTCATGAGTTGTCAGCTTTTACTTTCTCAATTCTAATATTTAAGGAATCATTTTCTTTAGTGAACTTTTGTATTACTCTTTTCATTTGACTAATTCTATTTTTAAAAAATTGTTTTTCTTAGGTGAATTTTTGTACCTTTGCCCCATTGTTTTGTGCTTCCTTTACCAAATTGTTGACTTTTTTCATGATTCTCTTGCATTATTTTTCATTTCCTTTCCCAATTTTTCTTCTACCTCTTTTATCTGATTTTTAAAATTCTCTTTGAGCTCTCTTCCAAGAGTTCTTTTTTGAGACCAATTTGCATTTTTCTTTGAGACTTTGCATATAGACATTTCAACATTATAGCTCTTTTTAAGTTTACAACTTGATTTTCCCATCACAGTAGTAATTTTCTATGATCAAGTTTTGTTTTATTTTTTTTTTTGCTCATTTTTCTGCTTAGTGTATGACTTGTTGCTTTATGCCAAAATTGGGCTTTACTCCTAGAGTATAAGGGTACTGTCCCAAGTTTCTTGTCTTGGGATCTTGCTGCTGACTTGCACTGAAACCTCCCCCTACCCCTGCCCTCATTTGATTTATTTTTCATTTGGTCAAACTTGAGAAATGATGGAGAAAAATGCCAATAATGCAGATTAAGTGTGTTGTGTATACATTTTATTTCCTAAGAAATCTAGTTGTTAAAGTTTTATCGGCATACCCATAAAAGGTCTTCAGAGCCAGGCTTGTCCAACTAGACCCAACACAGTCCTTTTAGTTCAAGGGAACCTGCTATTTCCCAAGGTAGCCTGTTCAAATACAAAGAAGAATAAAAAAGAATTAGAGATAGCAACTGCTAAGGGAAAGAGAGAACTGGGGTCTTTATTCTGCCCTCTTTCTATCTGTGTGACCTTGGGAGTCACTTCAATTCTCTAAGACTTGGTTCCCTTCTCTGTTACGTGAGATGATAGAAATTCCCTTCAGATTAAATCTTGTCATTGCTAACCTTGTTTCAAAATAGCCTCTTCCCTCTCTCCTTTAGGGTCCCCCCCACCCAGGGCCTCTTGCCAACTAACTGTGGCGGAAGGGAGGCTTCTGACAAAGCAGTTCAGAATTCTAAGATAGAAAAGTGAATATATAATCACTTATTGTGTTACCCTTAACAGAATAATCTACATTTGAAAAAGGGATGCCAGGATGAAGCGGTGTCCTGGCCAAAGGAAAAGATTTCAATTGGTAGAATTTCAGGTCTGTGACAGAGATCAATGAGAGATCCTGAAAAGATTATGAACCTTAAAGTTAGGAAGCAATAGGTTCAAATGTTGCCTTGAGATATCCTAGATGTGTCAATTCAACTCTCTGGCCCTCAGTTTCCCTATTTGAAAATGGGAATAATAATACCTCTACCACCTACTTCACAAGATTATTGGAAATCTCAAGTGGTATACAGCATTATAGAAATGTTAAATATTGACTGTTATGGGTTCTGCTCCAGGTCAGGATGTGATCTCAGACTGGTTAATTAATCCGTGTATGAAGGACTCAAAACTTTGTGTATTGTTTTCCAATACTGGAAGTGAGGATGACTGAGTCACAGAACCCCAAATTTGTAACACTTCTCTCACTTGGACAGTAGGACATCTGATGTACCCACCTCCCAGGCCAAAGTTCTATACCATCATGAGCCTGCAACTAGAAGGGGCCTCAGGAATCCTCAAACCCAATCCCCTTATTTTACTGGTGAGGGAACTGAAGCTCAGAAAGGGTGAGTGGTTCAAGGTCACACAGTATTAGAAATGAGACTTGAACCCAGGCTTTCTGATTTCCAGATGAGCTTTCCACTGTACAATACTTCCTTCCCCAGATCATTTTTGTAAATATTTTGCCAGTCTAAAATTCCTATTATTCTGTGCACTCTTGTTGCTGTAGCTCTAATGGAGAAGAAGGCATTTTTGAGCCCCGCTCAAACCCTGCTTCGGAACTAAGGCACATTAAAGCATTTTGAAGAGAAGGAGCATGGGGTTTTAGAGCAGATGGCTCAGAAGGAGAAGGAGAGAGAAAGACTTGTGACTTGACTGTTCTTTCTGGGATCTGATTCTAAGGGAGATCTGGTTTCTGAAGCCCTGGAGAATCATAACTCACATTCCTACTCATCTGGAAGGGTCCCAGAGCACTTTCATTGTCAGTATCTCTGCAAACTAACTGTTACAAGAAAAATTATTCCCATTTCTTGGATGATGAAGCTGAGGGTAAAAATGAGAGAGAGAAAACAGGTGTTTATTAAGAGCTACTTTGTTCTACTGAGAGCTTTACCCATATATCTCAGTTGATCCTCACACCAACTCTATCATTGCCCCCACTTTACAGATGAGGGAAGAGGGGCAGACCCAGGATCACAGAGCTACTACGGGTCCAAGGTCACATTTGAACTCAGATCTTCCTGAATCCAAGTCTAGTGATCCACCCAAGAGCCTAGCCGACCACTACTGAGAGTTAACCAGCCAGCATATGGGAGAGTTGCTCCTAAGTCCAAAGTTGGACCTGGACAAGAGTCAACCTTCTGGGAACTTGGCCTCAGGAGCCAAAGAGTTAAAAAGTTGAGAAGGAAATGGGGTTTCAAGAACATCACTGATTTTATGAAAACATTTCCTCTGTCTAGATAAAAGAGAGATTACAAAAAAGAGATGGAAGGTAGGCATGGACCTTTGTCTCTCTCCTTATGGGACACTCTCTATCTTAGGGCATGGGGGCTTAGCTTAGACCCAACTCAGGTCAGTTCGACCTCTGAACCCATCTGTGACCAGTGGGAGGCAGGATCTCAGGTTAGGAAGTTACCCTGGGGGCCTCTCACTGCCCATTGACTCCTGGGTGCCCCCAATTCTCTGACAGATGAATAGCTCCTGATAGCAAAGGAAGGAGAATTCAGTTGGGTTTGGGTACAATTCATTGAGTGGGTGCCAAGGGAGACCTGAAGAAAAGAGAATGGTACTACAAGTCAGTGGAGTTGGTTCGGAATCCTGGCTCAGTCACATATTACCTATATGACCTTGGGCCAGTCACTCAACTTCTCCAGGACTCAGTTTCCTCATTTGAAAAATGAGGAGCCTGGACTGGATCATCTCTGCTCCCTTAAATTCTATGATTTGTGACCTAGCACAGTATAAGGTCTGGCAGGCTGATGTGTGTGTGTGTGTGTGTGTGTGTGTGTGTGTGTGTGTGTGTGTGTGTATGAACAAAGGGAGGAGAGAAGACACAATAGGAATACAAAACATGGACCTAACATTTGAGGAATTTGGGGTCTAGTCAAGGAAACAGTGGCACAGAGTGAACACTAATCATTTCTCTGTCTCTGTCTCTGTCTCTGTCTGTCTGTCTGTCTGTCTGTCTGTCTGTCTCTCTCTCTCTCTCTCTCATCTAGCTAGATAACAATACACTTAAGAGAACCATTCAGAACAAAATGTAATCATGGCCCAATGCATAATAACAGCAACAGGTGCCATGCCTGGAGCCTTTTAAAATCTACAAAGTGACTTAACAGACATAATCCCAAGGGCTTTGCACAGTAACCTGGTAAGGCAGGCTCTATTGTTACTGTCTTCATTTTATAAATAAGGAGATTGAGGCTGAGAAGATCTGGGGTTTTTCCCCAGGTTGCACAGCATCTTTTAAGTATCAGAAGTGAGTTTTGAACCCAGGTCTGACTGACTGCAGCCCCAACATTGTCCCCTGTGAACAATGGCTCTCTATTCTCTGAGGTAGGTGCTACACCTGTCATTATTCCCATTTTACAGATAAGGAAATCAAGCGTCAGAAAGCTCTAGGATCTCAGACTATCTGGGCTGGGAACCCCCCATGAACCACCAAAACCCTTGCAAGGGACCCTCAAAAGGAAAACCATTTTTGCATCAATACTCTGATGTTCTCATTTCTGTTACAGTAAACATCCATCGGTATAACCAGAGGTGTGCTCGAGCCAGCTTTTACCGGCTCCCGATTTTCAGTGAGAGCATTTTTGTCTCAGAAATGGACAAATGTAGGTGGTGCAGTGGATGGAGCCCTGGCCTTGAAGTCAGGAGGACACGAGTTTGAATCCAGCCTCAGACACTTGCCACTTACTAGCTGAGCGACCTTAGACAAGTCACTTCACCCTGACGGCCTCCTATCCAGGGTCATCTACCGTTGACCTGACTCCCATCTGGCCACTGGACCCAGATGGCTCTGGAGGAGAAAGTGAAGCTGCGGACTTAGCACAGCCCCCCCCCCCCCACTCAAATTTCACATGCTTGTCATGGTATCATCTCCTGTTGAAAATGAAGGACAAACATTATTATAATTGTCCAGACTTAAGAGAATATTGGAGAAAATATGAACAATGCAAATTAAATTTACTAGTATATCCTTCCTAGCTGTCTTTCCCCCAGAAGAGTCCATGGTTCAATGTGGATTACACATATGCATATTCACATTTAAATGTATAAACACACACAGGCACACACACACACAAACATACACAGATTCTTGAACCTTCTCCAGGTTAAAGATTTGTTGAATTTTATTTATTTCTCTCCTCCTCACAGTACATACCATAGTGTTGGGCATTTAATAGGGTGTGCCATTT
Source organism: Macrotis lagotis (assembly GCF_037893015.1). Lineage (NCBI taxonomy): Eukaryota > Metazoa > Chordata > Mammalia > Peramelemorphia > Peramelidae > Macrotis > Macrotis lagotis. Next base: position 23,247,931 of record NC_133661.1, read on the forward strand.
ATACACACACATACATGTAGATGCATATATATAAACACACATGCACACACATATCCCATATAGATAAACATTCTTTAAGGTACTAAAGAATTTTTAAACATATAAAGGGTTCCTAAGACCCCCAAATCTGAAAGCTACTAGCCCAGCTTCAGTGCAGAGACTTGAACCCAAATCCTTTCGGATTCCAAATACAGTTTTCTTTCCATTTTCCTCCCCAACAGACAGACTTCACTCAACCTCAGAACCAGCTCCCAGAGAAGACAGGAGAGTGGAAAAAAAATCCAATTTCAGGACTTGCCCTAATCCAATGGCTGAGTCCTTCTACCCTCAGACAGGATGCTTGGGTCCTAACTCTCCCAAACCCTTCCTTGTGACTTGGCTGGAGGCATCCAACTATCACAACAGTAACAAAGACAGAACCAAGACCAACTCGCTTCAGGTACTGTTTTAAGATAGCAAAGTGCTTCACATACATGATACTGGTTAGAACATATTAGTTTGCTTGCCCACTCCCTCATTAGATTGAGTTCCTCCAGGGCAGGGATTGTCTTTGGCTTCTTTCTGTATCCCGATTTTCAAGCACATAGTAGGCTCTTAATTAAATGCTTACTGACTGACAGTACAATGCAAAGAAATCTGGCATTAGAGGTCTGAGTTCAAATCCTAATGTATATATGAAGACAATGGAATGGCAAGGTGGCATAAGAAATGACAGGAATACAGAATTCAGAAAAACATGGGAAGATGAAACAGAATCAGAACAGCCTATAATTTACCTGTCAACGGCTCCCAGACTTAGAGCTGAAAGGGAGAGAGTCCAGCAACCAAACTATCATTTGGCAAATGAGGAAACTGAAGGCCAGTTTTGCCAAGATCATATAGGTTCCAAATAGTCTTTGAGCTCATGCTCTCTGTTGACAATTCAAAGCTCTTTCTACTACAGAGGCTACTTTCTACTCTTTCTGCAATTATGAGAGATGAGATGACTCTAGAACCCCCAAAAAATCTGTTCCATCTCCCATATATTTTTCTTTCAGTTTAATGTAAATGTTCTCCGGATGATTTGACTTAGTGGGATCTCAAGCCAAGTTTTCTAGAGACTTATTTTTCCTTCTACTTTCCATTCTTCTGTTAGATGATACAGCTTATACATTTCCATTCTATTCTTTCAAATTGTTTTTCTAGAAAAGTCTTTGTCCTCAAAGAGATCATTAAAAGTCAGTGAGAAGAGGTGGCTAGGTGGCTGGGTGCAGTAGATAGAGCATCAGCCCTGGAGTCAGGAGGACCTGAGTTCAAATCCCATCTCAGACACTTAAAGATTGCCTAACTGTGTGACCTTGGGCAAGTCACTTAACCCCATTGTCTTGTAAAAAAACAACAAACAAAAAAGTCATTGAGAAGTCACTTGGGGTGGGGACATCCACAGCTGGGACAACTACCGGAAGAGCTAGAGATGAGTTTGAAGGAGGCTGAGAGTTGGGGGAGGAGACAGCCCATGCCAGGTGGGGGGAGCCATCTGTCACAACAAAGAGGAGAAAAGGCACACAGGCTAGGCTGGCTGGAATATAAACTGTGGAAAAGGGGAAAGAATCTAGAAGCCCAGAAAAGTAGACCAGAGCTAGACTGTGCAGAGCTTCCAGTGGCTTCCTCTTATTCTTAGAGGCAATAGGGAGTCACTCGAGCCTCCAGAAGAGAGGAGTGACACATGTCAAACCTACCATGTCTCCACCTGGTAAAGGAAATCATGTTTTCTGGCTGAGACAGTTTCTGGACTCTCTGACCTCCTCAGGATGATTACAGTTTTATACCACTAATCTGTTTGTTTTTGCTTTTGATTTTTTTTTGGTTCTTGCAAAGCAATAGGATTAAGTGACTTGCCCAAGGTCACATAGGTAGGTAATTAATTATTAAGTTACACCACTCATCCACATTACCTATTTTCAATTAAATTAATGCTTATAAGTCACCACACAAAGTGCCGAGAGTATAACGGTATAAGTGAAACTATCCCTATCCTCATTGGCACAGACAACCCTGCGTCTAGACAAGCATCCCCAGCATCTAGAACAGTATCAGATAGTAGACGCTTAATCAATATTGGTTGAATTATATTTATTTCTCTGTTCATAGTAGAGAGCACAGTTTTGGAAATATAGTAGGGATCAGCATTCACTCATTCAACAAACCCATATACTGAGAATTATGCTTAGCGATGGCAGATACACAACATGGAGCCAATGATCTAATAAGGGCATAAGACACAAATGTGATTAATTAGAATATTTTAATGTAGAACAAAACAAAATGATACAGGGAGTCTAAGGGAGATGAAAGGACTATAGTTCTAGCCCCAGATGGACACTCAGAGATCAACTAATCCAAACCCCTTATATTACAGGTGGGGATACTGAGGTCCAGGAAGACAAAGGAACTTGCTCAAGATTGCACAGGTATTGAATAAATGTCAGAGATGGGATGAATGCAACTCTCTGACTTCAGAGACAGTTCTCTTTCTATTGTACCAAGATCAGGGAAGGCTTTCTATAGGTGGTAGCAATGGAATCTATAGAATTTGCTCATCCGAAGGCCACCATATTGTACTATTGTTATCCAACTTCTGCTTGAAGACCCCTCGCAAGAGGAAACCCACAGCCTCCCAGCACAGCCCATTCCACTTTGAGGAATGCATCTGGAGGCTTCTACAGATATCAGACTTAATTGATTAATTAATTAATTAAGTCATGGGGCCCCCTCACAACAGAAGTAAATCTCAAATTCCCAGTCCCCAGCAGAACTAGATATGTAAAAACCCTCCCCCCAAAGTTTCACTTCCCACAGTGCATTGTAAGGACTCCAAATAATCTAATTCAAGCAATGAATTCCAAGGTCGATTCTTTCTGAAGTCCTCAGTAGTCTTTGTGTTTGTATTCTCAAAATCCAGTTAGGGCTGTCTGCTTAGACTGTGCTAATGGAAAGAATTTTTTTATTTTAAGAAAATGTTGTGAACTCCATCTAGTGTTTTACGTAAAGAATGAGAATCCGATACTTTGGCAGGGTCGGGGAAATGAAGGCCTTTGTAAATAAACTCAATTCCATTTGGTTTAGCTGGAACATTCAGATCGCTACAGACATGGCTTTTATAACCCAAAGTACAAACGATTTTTGTATGTGTGTGTGTGAAATGAAATCACAGAAAAAATGACTTTTAAGTTCTTAAAAAATTCTCAGAATCTGCCATTATTTTAAAAGCTAAGCCTAGAACGAGCATAATTCTCCCATATTGGAGAGAATGTTGCCGAGCAGGGTCTCAGTGATTAGCAGGGAAGGATCCCAAAGATGGAATAAAGATGGGCTTTTGTCTGGCCAAGTTTGGAAATGTTAGACCTGGCTATGGGACCGGGGGCCTTTGTTGAGTTTTCTATTAGTGATTTCTGCCTATTCTGCTTAGAAGAAATTTTATTTGAATGATGCTATCATTCCGGAACCCGGAATATAAAACAGGATTGGGATAATGAGCTGGGCATGCTAGAAGGATAGGTCTGAGAGACTGCCATAAATTTAGGACTGGAAGCGATCTTAAGGGAATCGAGCTCTATCCTTTCTTTTTACAAATGAGGAAACTGAAGCCCAAAGTCACACAAGTCATATCACAGTAACTGGCAGATGGAGACTAAATCAGAGTGCCATACCAAAATGCAAGTCACGAAGAAAAGACAGTCTAAACTTCAGAACTAGCAGAGACTTTTAAAATAGTAATAATAGTTAACATTTCTCTAGCCCTTTGGTGGCTGCAAAACACTCTACATATATTTTACTTGATCCTCTCAAGAACTCTGTGAAGTGGGTGCAACTCTTATCACCATTTTACAGATAAGGAAACTGAGGCAGGCAGCATGACTTCCCCAGGGTTGCACAGCTTATAAGGATCTGAGGCTGGATTTGAACTAAGGTTTTTCTTATTTTAAATCCAGGCATCTTATCTGCTTTACCATCATCTTCCTCAGAGAGATCCTTAAAGATCACCTTGCCCAATCCCCTTATTTTCCAGATGAAGAAAATGAGGTTGCAGAAGGAAAGGGACTCGTCCAAAGTCACACAAGCAGTAAGTGGCAGGTCTGCCTCTATGTCTTGTGTTTTTTCCAAGATACTAAGCTTCTCACAAAGAAGGAAATCAGTGATACAAATGTACATTAATCTTCTTTCTTTTGTGTGTTCTTGGGTCCAAGATCAAGTCATGGCTGACTATAGTCAAATAAACAGTAGTCCAGAGATCCCTGAGTGGATAGGTGTAGAGTTTCCTCCCCTCCTCCTTTCTCTCATATTATTCCTGGTTTAAGATCTCCAGGGATTCTCATTATGACCCTTCAATCTGAAGGACTGCCTGCTGGCTTCCCCTGCCCTGACTTTGGAGTTCTCACCAGTTCTCCAGATTCCATATCCTTCCCCAGTCTTGTCCTGCCAGAATCTTTCTGTTGAGTTTGATGGTGCTCCCCTTGAGGAAATATCCTCCTTCAACGGAGTGTGGCAGACCCTGGATCCTTGAAGGCTATGCTATGTCCTGCAGATCCTCCCAAACCAGAAAGATTCCAATATGGTACCTCTCTTATCTGGAGACCAGCAAGGCTCACCAGCAGCTTGGCCCCAGAGGGAGGAATTTCTCCTGTGGAAACTAGTAAATAAATCATGAAGGGGCTCTCATCTGTGCACGCAGAAGGACACTGTGCCTTATTAGATACTTAATTATGTCTTTTTTTCTCCTTCAAATAATCATCTTCCTCAGGTTCTCGGTCATTACTTCCTCCCCTGCCACTCCCATTTTACATCAGGGCTTGATGGTATCAAGGATATAGTACTCAATCTGAAGTCTGAAGACACGGGTTTGAGATCCCCAATTTATTAGCTGTGTGAACTTTGCAGGGTTGAACTAGATAGTTTTCTTTTAGGGTTTTTTTTTTTTTTATTTTGCAAGGCAATGGGGTTAAGTGGCTTGCCCAAGGCCACACAGCTAGGTCATTATTAAGTGTCTGATGCCGGATTTGAACTCAGGTACTCCTGACTCCTGGGCTGGTGCTCTATCCACTGCACCACCTAGCTGCCCCTGAACTGGATAGTTTTATCAGTTCCTTCCAACTCTAAAGGTTGGAAGCACACAGAGGGGGAGTAGTGGTAACCAATCAAGAATGAGTCCAGGGCTAATTCACTTTTATGTCCATTGAGTGTCTGTGTCTTCCTATCCTTCAGATGGGTTTGTACCTCTTTCTCTGGGTTCTTTCCATAAATAGAACTTCAGGGAGTTGAGTATTATTAATTAGAGAATTTTCATAGTAAATTCAGCTGGTCTTGTCAGTTGGTTGATTATAACAGTGAGTGGGGACAATGACCTGTGCTTAGTTATGATTGACAAAACTATTGTTTTGACAATTCTGTGGCCTTGAGCCTTGCTCTCTTTCTGAATGAAGTATTTCCTCCCACAGAAAAAGGAAGCAGAGGAGGTACATGAAGGACATAGGCCACAGTTAGCCTCTTTCCTTTAAAAAGCATATTTCCTTTAAAAGTCCATTTGGGAATTATTATCCATGAATGTGGAAATAGCTCAAGGCCTCAGTGAATAGAACTTTAGACTTGAAGTCAAAACCTAATCCTGATTAGCTACCTTCATCTGTGAACCGGGGGCAATAATCATGAAGGGATTATGAAGATCAAATAAGATTGATTTTGTTGTTCATTTGATTCAGTTGTATCTGACTAGATAAAGGATAGATCAGAGGAAGAGAAATCAATTTATACTGGTCCAGGTCAGATTCCAGGTCAAGTCAAGTCAACAGCATTAATTAAGAGTCCTCTATCTTTCAGTGATTAGGTTAAGAATAGACAAGTATTGAGGCTCCCAAATGGCTGAAGAAGTTATGGCATTTGAATGTAATGAACAGTTGCACATTAGAGAAGTATGGAAAGAATTACATGAACTGATACTGAGTGGAGGGAGCAGAACCAAGAGAATACTGCATACATTAGCAACAACATTGTGAGAGGATCATCCTTAATGGAAGCAGCTCCTCTCAGCCATTCAGAGGTCAAGGACCACCCTGAGTGACTTGTTATGGATAATGCTATCCACATCCCAAGAAAAAACCAGGGAGTCTGAATGCATACTATGTTCACTATTTTAAAACTTCTTTTATGATTTTCCTTCCATTCTCATGGTTTTCTCTTTCTTTCCCCTTAGTTCTAATTCCTCTATGACAACATGACTGAAATGGAATTATGTTAAACAGGATTGTACACCTACAATTTTTGTCAGACTGTTTGCTGTCCTGGGGAGGGGGGAGGGAAGGGAAGCTGGTAGAAAAAATGTGGAACTCATAAATTTGCAAATGGATGAATATTGAAAAATTACCACTGCATCTAATTAAAAAAAAAAGAAAAGAAAATTTCAATTAAAAAAATAAAGTGAGTAGTAAAACATTTTGCTCTTCTTCCAAGAAAACATTCGCTAAATGAAAGATTTTTTTAAAAAAAGTATTGAAGGAGCAGCAGAGTGGATAGAGCACCAACCCTGGAGTCAGGAGGACCTGAGTTCAAATCCAGCCTCAGACACTTAATAATTACCTAACCTTGTGACTTTGGGCAAGTCATTTAACCCTATTGCCTTGTTAAAAACAACAACAAAAAAAAAGTGGTAGTTTAGCAGAAGATATTATAGGAAGCTAGATGAAACAGACTTCAGAACCACTATCTGGTCTTTGATGCAAAAAAGAAGCAAGCTGCTTCCTGAGACTGGTGAAGGTCTGGGACATCTACTCCTTGATTATCTGAGCCAGAAGAAAGTACAGAGATCTTCTATAGGAGAAAGAGACATCTGACCTGTGGAAACGGCAATGGCTCTAGCATCAGAAGACTCGAGTTCAAATCTCAGCTCTACTATTATCACCTCATCTCCCTTGCTTGCTCAGGCATAGGAATGGGAAACATTACTATGTTTGTGACTAGATGGCCCTGGGAAGGGAAGTTGGAGAAACAGCCAGCTCTTTCTTGGGACTTCCTTCTACCTGCCTGCTTCTTCTGCTCCAAGTCGAGCATGGGGCCAGTCTCTCTCTCTCTCTCTCTCTCTCTCTCTCTCTCTCTCTCTCTCTCTCTCTCACACACACACACACACACACACACACACACACACACACACACACACACGTCCTTACACTGTGACCTGACTTCCCCCCCACACCATCCTTACCTCTTCGTTTGTTGTTGTTTATTTGTTTATCTAGGAGAGCGCCTCCATATCTTGGTTCAGGCTGGGCCATCCATTGCTCCCTGTAGTCTCTACTATTGATAGGTTCAGAAGCTATGTGTCTATGCTGGGCAGTCTGTCCTTCCTCACCTTGGGCTCATGAGATCAGTATCAGATTTATTGTAGACCCCTTATCTAAGCTCAAGCCATCCATCCTGCCATCCTTGGTCTCGCCCAGCAGAGCACCAAGGCCAATCCCAACCCTCCTTTTTATATGATTGAGGAAACTGAGGCATGTGGAGCCAAAGTGACTTGCTTAAGTTTTCCTGGCTAGTGAGGGGTAGAACAACACTGATTTTCTGACTCTGTGACTGACTTTTAGCCACACTCGTTCCATGGCCTCTTACTGCGTCTGAATTTCAGACCTTGACATTCATTGCTAATGTAGCTGTAACAGGCAGAAAACAATATCCAGTACAAAAGGATGCTCTTTTTACTGCTTCCTCGGGTACTTAATTGTAGAACATGGGCTTCTCCCAGTGGAAACAGAATTCATCTTCTCCAAACCCCTTAGACCAAGGCCACCTTCCCATCATTAGAAGATAATGACATTGAACTTCAACTAATCTGGGTCACCCTCCCACTGGGAGATACATTGGTGAGAGTGATGTCTCCAATTAGGAATCCCCTGGGGCCTTGTACTTGGGATCTCTACCTCTCCAAGGGCCATTTATGACTGCCTCTGGCTGCCCCTGAGTCTTCAATGATCAAGGAATTGGATTTTCTCCTTGAGTTGGTCCTAATCAAGGGGAGGTAGGGTAAGCTGAGGAAACCAGAGTAGACAACCAATTAGCTGAGATTTAACACCTACTATGTGTTCATCTTTGTGCATTATCATGGTGGATACAAAGAAAATGGATTTGATTCATGGGGAGTTTGTTGTCCTATTTTAACATGGGAATGAATACTGAGACGATCTATGATGTCATTGAGTGAAACCACTTCTGGGTGAGGGAATTCCCTCTATCAGTGGAGGTCAAGTATTGCAATAAGCAGTTATGAAACACCTACTATGAAGCATCATTTGTGATGGAGACCTCAATTAGATATCCAGTTATATGGAGAAGCTATCAGACACTGAGTAAGTCAGCTCTCCGTAGTGAGATATCCTACAAACCACTATGTACAAACAAGATAAATACAGGATAAACTGAATAAAAGCTCAGAGAGAAAGACAAAAAGTTAACTTTCCCCGAAGCCTAGAGTCTGATCAGTCCCTGATCTGCTTCCCAATCCACACCTACTATGCGCCAAGGCTCTTAGTAATTACTAATAATAATTAATGACAGTAATTAAATAATGATAAATTATAAATTAGATATTTTAATAATACTATTCTAATGAAAACAACGTGACTGAATATGCTTCATCAGAATTTTAAGTTTTGGTATAATACTTTATATTGCGGCGATTTGAAGATCTGGATCAAAGTTCAGTTTATTTTTAGTCCTTTGTCTTAATGACTGTCATAGTGAGAAAAGAGACCTCTCAAAGATTCCATGATCCCAACGGAAAGAAGTACGGCATTGGGGATGTTTACAAAATTACAATACCGGTTTTTCATCCTCAACCAGCAATTAAGCTCAAATTGTTGCTGAATTTTGACTAGTAAATTCTGACTTCCCTGATGTCAGTTGTCCCTACAAACTAATCAAAAGGGTTAGGTTTTTAATATTTATAACAAATAGACCCAGTGTTCTGAAACTCTTTAATTAGATATCCAGTTATGTGGAGAAGCTCTCAGACATTTAAGTTTAGGTTTTGAACTAATCTGCCCCTCTAACCTACCATTCCAACTATATATACATGTTTTATACATATATACATATATATGTATATATGTATTTGGATTTATACCTATATTATCTTCTTTTTTTTGGTAAGGTAATGGGGTTAAGTGACTTGCCCAAGGTCACACAGCCAGGTCCAGACATAAATTATGCACACACATTTATAAGGAGAGAGAGAACAGCAACTTTGCACGTGTCTATGCATGTATTTACATATATATATATATATATCTTCATTTATTAATGGAATTGACTATGTATAGAAATATATCTAGGGAGAGCAACAGCTGTAGTTATCTATATCTCATTGTTATAGATAGTCACAAAGATGCTGCCCTTGCTGTATATGTATATTTACACTCACACGTAGCCACATAGCCACAAAGTGATTGTTCTCCATATAGGGACATTTTGCAGAATTTTGCATTTATCTTTGCATATCAAGAAATTTTACATTTATTCATTCATTCATCTGTTTATTTATTCTTATTGTACTATCTATCTATTCATTTCTTTTCTGTGTATATTTATGATAGGGTTTCACAGAATCCCAGACTAGATGAAGCTAAATACCTAGAGACATTCTCTCTGTATGACTGATCATTGTGTTATCCAGGTCCTATCATGGAATTTCCATTCTCCATCTTTAGAATGGAGAAACCCAAATATGAAAAGCCTTGGTGTTCTTATGACAAAGAGGTAGGAGGCAGAAGAGAAAGGGGAGCTCTTGAAGCTGTTCTAAGAGGCACAGGAAGTGGTCGAGGAAGGAAAGACAAAGTGTTGAAGGCTGTGAACAGGCTATTTTGGGGTAAGAAAACATCTGTTAGACCCCAAATCAGTTAACAGTCTCAGACAAGAAGAGAAAGAAAATGGCAGTAGCAATTTCTTTGGGCTGATGCTGAAGGGAGAAATCTATTCTCTCCACGAGAGGACTATTATGAGTACACACTGTATTTTAATTTGTAAAAATAGAAAAATCAGTTACAATCTGTTTTCTTGTGATTTAAATGGATGTGTGTGAAAATAGTGGTATGGGTGGGGAAGATTTGAGTCTAAAATTTTATCAGAATAGTGAGATTTCTTTACAACTTGCAAGACAAATATAATATATAGTTTTAATTATCTCTGACAAGTAACTTGGTCCCTTGGTTGACTAATCAGAGGTAGGATTTGAACCCAAGTTTCCCTCATTTTAAGGACTGCCCTGTAATCTTTTTTGTTGTTCAGTCATTTCAGTTGTATCCAATTCTCCTTGACCCCATTTGGAGTTTTCATGATAAAGATACTGAAGTGGTTTGCTCTTTCCTACACCATTTCATTTTACAGTTGAAGAAACTGAGGCAAACAGGGTTAAGTGACTTGCCCAACATCACTATTCTAGCATGCATGAAATGAGACAGAGACAGAGAAGGGGGAGAGTGGAGTGAGAGACAGAGAGAGAGGAAAGATGGAGCAGAAGAGAAAGAGAGAGGGTGAGAGAAAGAGAATGATTCAAAAATTATTCCAAAGAGATTTTGGAAGGCATGGAGATGTTTTTAAAGGTGATGGTGGAAGGAAAACTCAAGGAAGACCTCCAGAACATTGTGTAGCCCTTCCATGGCAAAGTTTGGGAAGAACATGGACAAGTCACATAGAAGGAGCAGACATGGACCAGGTTGTGTTTTGTATCTTCCAAGAGAACTCCCATTGAAGAATATAATTGCAACTAGCCATGTTCGTACCTACATTTAACTAAGGTAAGTGAGATGAAGCACAGACTCTCATATCAAACTTCTATACCAAACCTATTTGTGAGCCTCATGAGTGGAGATCCCAGTACAAGGGAAGTCAGTTAGTGGGTTAGTGGGGTAGCCACTGCCAAGAGATAGGGTGGGAGAGCATGACCAGGCAGGTCAAGATGAAAGGGAAATGATGGGAGCCATTGGGACTAGGTGAGAAGTAAGCAAACCCCACTGGGTAACTTCCACTTTTCATTTTTTAACTAACTAGGTCCTAAATGCAGTTGCTTTTGAAATGCAACTGTCCTCAATTTCAGCACCCTGGAGCAAAAGCCCGATTGTCTAACCCTTGTTACACCTCTGTTAAACAACATGGATCTGATCCAGAACAAATCTCTGTGGAAGATTTAAGGTTCACTAGATGAGGCAGTGGCATGGAATGGTCATTGGCCATAGAACCAGAAGATAATGTAGCACCTCCCCTCCAGCAATCTAGTCTAATCTGCTCAATTAACAAATAAAGAAACTGAGGCTGTCTTGCCTAAGGTGCTCATGGTGCAGGAGGGTGGACATTTTGATGGACTCCTTAGAACTGAGATGAAAAAGAAGGTTTGGGCTGCTGACTTCATATTCCATCTATGAAAATGACCACCCGGGTGACCTGGCCAAGATCTTGTAGCCTCTTCGATCTCGATTTCCTCATCTATAAAGTGAGGAGGTTGAATTAGATGCCTCTGAGGTTCCATGGTCCAAAACTATCAAATGAGGGAAAAGTTTTCCAGTTAAATCCTGAGATAACTGGAAAATTCAATTAACCCAAAAAGTTGGTTTCCCAAGAAGGCATTGTGAAGGAAACTTTCAGTTCTCAAACCCTAGAATTCAGCCCTCATTAATGATAGCAAATGCTCTGCTGCATCACTGACATAAATATCCAACTACCTTTGTCCAAGAGCAATGGGTTTTAGCCTTATTTGGAAATTCTTTGAGTGGGAAGGGTTACCCTGAGCTTTTATTAATTTTCCATTGTGTTGCCCCTTATAGAATTCTGGGACAATTAGGGAATGACATCTACTCCCCGATGGGGCTAATTAGAGCAGAAATTTCCACTGGCCACTTCCCAAGTCTATTTCTCTTGGAAAAATTGTGATTCTCTAATTGTTCAATTTGATTTGGGGACTGAGGGCCTAAAATCATGGTGGGATTTGTGACATTGGAAGGAAAAGTATCCAGGAGATGATGTTTGGGCAGTCAGGCAGAGTGCTGGACCTGAGTCAGGAAGACTCATTGTTCTGAATTCAAATCTAACCTTAGAACTTAGCAGCTGTGTGATCCTGGGCAAGTCACTTAACTCTGCCTCGGTTTCTTCATCTGTAAAATGAGCTGGAGAAGGAAATGACAAACCCATCCAGTATCTTCACCATGAAAACCCCAAATGGGATCATAAAGAGAGGGACATAACTGAAAATGAAGGAACAACAAAAACATATGTTTAGCCTCAGGCCCAGAATCACAAAGATCTGTGATCAAGTCCAGGCTCTAAACTATGTGAGCAGCAACTATCTGGAGTTAAAGGTGTAAAATGGGGATAACTATTCCCATCACAAAGTAGATAAGAAGCTTGAATGAGTAAATGTTTATAAAGTATTTAGCTAACTTTTAAGTTGCATCTCAATTATGGTTATTATTATCATTATCATAATCATTATTCATCTCAAAAGATGTTTGGTGCCCACAGGGATCGTTTGGTAGTGGAAATAGCACTGGCTTGGGACTCAGGAAAACTGAATTCATATCTCAACTCTAACATTTATGAGCTTTGTGATTACAGTCAAGAGCCCAGCCAGGTCCTGATTCATGGGAATATGAATCCGAGGAAGTGACCACATGTATTGGAATTTTCACTATTCGCAGTTATAATTATGTAAAATATGGTCACTGGTTCTGGTCCAATGGAAAGTATGAGTTTGATTGACGTAACCACTCTATAGGATTGCTTGTTTGCAGGAATAGGAATATACCTACATTTAACTAAAGTTAAAGGAAGTGAGGAAATACATAGATAGGAGCACTGGGCCTGGAGTCAGCAAGACCTGAGTTCAAATGTGACCTAAGATACCACTAGCTATGTGATCCTGGGCAAATCACTTATGTTCTGACTGCCTCAGTTTCTTTGAATGTAAAATGGGAATGATAATAGAACTTCCATCTCATGTGAAGATTAAGTGAAATAAAATTAGGCACTTAGCACAGTGTCTAATATACAATAAGTATTTAATAAATGCTTTTTTTTTCTTCGCCTTCATTAGTTAAGCAGCTACAATGGACAAGACATTGCCCAGCTAGTTTACCTGCCCTATGAATGTGAGTGAGGATAGTCAGTCCTTCTTTCCTTAGATGATGGCTGGACTGAAAGTAGGACCAGTGATACCAGGACTCTTGGGTTTATCAAGGGAAATATTATAATTTATAGACCAGTAAACTGAGTCTCAGAAAGGGTTTAATCACTTAAACAATTTTTTTTTAGTTTTTTTTTTGCAAGGTAAATGGGGTTCAGTGACTTGGCCAAGGCCACACAGCTAGGTAATTATTAAGTGTCTCAGACTGGATTTGAACCCAGGTACTCCTGACTCCAAGGCTGGTGCTTTATCCACTGAGTCACCTAGCCGCCCCTCACCTAAACAATTTTTAAAAGATAGTAAGTGTCCAAAGTGAGATACAAGCCATCTTCTAGAGTCATCTGGTTCCAGTGACCAGATAGGGATCAGGATGTTTGAAGATGCCCTGGATTTGGGGGGAGGGTACATTTTAGATGTGAGGAATGCCTTCTGCAAAGGCTTAGAGGTGGGAGATTGAAGCCAGGCTTACTTATTTCAAATCCATTGCTTTCCCCACAATTCCTCAGCTGCCTTAATAGATTTGAGCTGAAAAATACTTTATAGACTATCTAGACCCAAAGTTCTTAATCTGGAGTTGGTGAGCCTTTGAAATATAGTAAATTTTCAACATTTATGGTTTTAAGCATTTAGTGATTTTGTTAGTAACCTCATTTTCACTTTCCAGGTGGCAACCACACAGTGGCTATACTCAGCAAAGAAAAAAAAATGGGGAGGCCCAATGCTCACGCTCTTAGGAAGCAGTGGGTTTCGGGCTGATCTAGTTCACCCTGCTATTATAAGGAACTTCCTGTATATTTGTTGTCTATTGTCATTGTTTTCCCTTGAAACTCAAGTTTTATGTTTTAATCGTACCTCAACGTACGGTGCAAGTCAGTGACTCCAAGGCCAAGTACAAAGTCAGTGGAACCATGTAGTGAGAAAGTAAAGGTGTTAGATAAGCTTCATGCTGGAATGTCTGTGGCTTTTGTCAGCTTTGAGCTTGATGTTAACAAACTGATGATTCATTATACCAGCAAAAATGAGGTATTTATAAAAGTGTTCAGGAATCTGCTCCAGAAACTATCATCAGAATTCTATTATTTTTACTAACAATAATTTGTAATTATATTATCAGAATCAATGTTTCATTAGAAAGAATTGTTTGCAGAAGTGTATTTTCAACCATCTCTAGTGAAAGATTACAGATTTTGGATAGTTCTGAGACTTTAACCCCCCCATTTCCTCTAAGTTTAATAGATCAACATTCATATTTCTTGACCATCTGCACATTTTCTTGGACCATTAAACCCCATGAAAGTTGAGGATTGGCTGCATTCTGTAAACTACATTTCAATAAAATTGATTTTCTTTGAGATCCTTTGGATTGTATGTTATGCATTTAAAAAGAGGAGACTGATAGATCTTACCACACTGCCAAAGGGATACAACATACAAATCCAGTCCAATTCCCACATTTTACACATAAGGAAATAGACCTAGTCAGGGTAAGTGACTTACCTGAGGTCACATAGCAAATTAACTATATATTATGTTTAATTTATCTATACACATACTTATATAATGTAATTATATATTTCTATATGTAACTTTATAAATAATTATATAGAAAGTTACATATATAATTATATAGCATATATAGCATATATAACATTACAATTTATATATATATATATACCCATTAAATATTATTTATATGGTATATATATGTAATATAGTAAGTGAATGTATGTGTACCTACATTGCATTCATATGTATAGACATGTATACATGATATAGATATATATGCCATGCCCATATAACTAAGACTAATTTCTAGCCTCCCAGATCCCAGTACAAAATTGCACAGCTAGGTCCCTTGGCTCTAAGAGGAGTTGTCTTACACCCTGTTCTGCCCTGCTTTTCTAAATAAAATGACTTGTATAAAAGCAGGAAAGTGACTAGATTCCTTCTAGCTCTAATTTTCTAGGATAGGTCTCCTATAAATATTTATCTAACACGGTCACTTCTGTTTCCGTGCTCTTGCCATACTCCCTTGTGAGTCGCTCAGCTTGTCAAGGTCACACCGATAAGAGCCAAGCCAGGACCTGAATCGACTCCCCTTACTCCAGACCTCAGGTTCATTCCACTATGCTTCATCTAAAGTCCTGTCCACTAATGTGGTGCATAGGGCATTGGGCTTGGAACCTCTCTTTCTAGATTCCATGTGCATTCCCCATATTGTTATCATCAATCCAGCTCCAATAGTCCAAGATGCCTTAATTCTAAATACTATAATTTAACATGTAAAGGATCTATCTCCCCAACTAGATTAGAAGCACCCTAAGGACAGGGTCTCTTTCCCCTCCCCCACCACATGGACTAGCTGCCATTCATCAGGTACTTGGCAAGTGTTCGTAAGCTGCTAGCCAGAAATATAATTTTTTACGCATCTCCACTGATACATCTCAGGTCCTTTCTTCCGTTATTCACTCATTGAACTCCCAGTGGCCTCCTCTCAAGTGAGAGTAGCAGTGGTTGTCATTCATTCATCTCAGAACCAGCCAGAGAATCAATCTTGGTCCAGTTGCTAGGAAACCCCATCTTTGAAGTGGGAGTTCAGGATCAATCTCCTTCTGCTTTAGAGAAAAAGTATTAAGTAAATGACTTCCTCAGAAATATTGATTCATTCAAAGACATTTAAACAATATGGAAAATAACGGGATTTCTGTGTGTGAACCATGTCTACTCTGTAGTGTTTGAAAAGAATAACACCCTGACAAATATGTATTTACACAGAAAAGTCAGATTTTGTTTGGCCGGGTAAATAGCAGACTTAAATACAGTCTAAAGTTCTATTTATATAATGAACTCTTATGGCCTGTTGCATAAATAACGTCTTCAGAACTGTGTAAATAGGCATCTATATGTAGTTGCCTCTGTGAACTTTCCTAAGAATTTTGGTTTTACAATTAGACTAAGTCTGAGTTTATATTGGTAAATAAAGCCTTGGGAAGAGGGGAATTTATTTCCTAGCAGAGCAGCATCTTAACCACATCATGTGCTTTATTTTTAATTTTTTTGTTAAGAACACATTTTGAAAAAACTCAAGCTGTCTTAACAGCCTCAGAGTTTTGCAAATGGCTCCATCCGCTAGCTGGCCACTGGCTTCCCAAGTGGTCTTGGACAATGGGAAAGCTCACGGCAGAGGAGGGATGCCCGCCAGCTTGTGAAAATTTTTCTGCAAGAACTTTTGGCTGCCTTAACTGCCTAAAGCAAATGTTTGTTTTCTGCGGCACTCCAATCAAATGCTTTTGTGTGAAAACACTTGCTAGGGAAACAAATGTTTGTTTTGGTAATCTCCATTTGGACAGTTGGAACATTCCCACTTAAGATATTGGTTCTCGGAGATAGATGTTTTCTTTGGAAAATGAGACTTCAACTCAAGAATGTGACTTAAATCTAGCCAGCAAGGAAATGAGGTGAAGGTGGCCTCATCCATTCTCTACACCCCCTTCTCTGAATTGCTAGGCCTAGTGAAAGGGTGAATTATTTTCCACTCTATCCTGTAATGCTGAGACTTAAAAACCAAGTGGAAGAAGTTTAAAAAATCACATTTCTTCCTAGAAATAAATGTATGAATCTTCAGAATTCCAAAACAGACCCTGAGAGATCATTTCATCTAATACGAATAATTAAGTGGTTTTTTCCTGATCGAACAACCCATGTGTTGTGAATTACACTTTCAGTCAAACAGTTCAAACTGATTTCTGTTTGATAAAGATTCCTTCTTAGGAACCACTCTTGTCTGGCCATGCTAATAGAAAAGAGGAATGATGTGGATAATGCAAAAGCCATGTGGGTCTGGGAAAGTTTTCACTGGGGGCAGCCAATTTTAGCATCCTTATTAGAGGGAAAATGAAAGGCGTGGACCATTAGAGTTGGAAGCAAGCTTAGTGGTTATGGAGTTCATCTGTTATTTATAGAAAAGTAAAACTGGGGAGAGATAAAGAGGAAGTAATTGACTAAAGGTCATGTAATAGGTTAGGGGCAGAAATGGGGTTAAAAACCCAGGTTTCTTGAATTCTGGTTTTGGGTTCACCGGACACCTACACCACATTTGCTGTTTTTCTTTTTGCAAAGGCAATGGGGTTATGTGACTTGCCCAAGGTCACACAGCTAGGTCATTATTAAGTGTCTGAGTTTAGATTTGAACTCAGGTCCTCCTGACTCCAGAGTCAGCGCTCTACCCACTGCGCCACCTAGCTGTCCCTTACACCACATTTTCTAACCAACCTCATCTCCTTCACACTAATTGATAAAGTGGGATTTGAGTGGGATAAAGACAGTAAAGAAAATAAGTTTGAGTTCTTTCTATCATTTATCATCAATGATCCTGCATCTGGAAAAGCAAAATGTGATTTTATCTAAGACAGACCTGAAGCCTGAAGTCAGAAGGAAAAGTCGTAAAATTAACAAATCAAGTCTTTGTCCATTGTCCAGGATAAGAGTCGGTTATTTAAAAAAGGAAAAAGAAGCATGCACTTTGCCTTAATTAAAGTCTTTAGTACCCAGAAGTATGTTTGAATTTCCATTGGTATGTTTGATTTTGTCTTATTGCATTTTTTACCAGGCTCAGCCAATACTTACATGTGTTAACACATTATTAAAACAAGATTTTTATGATGGATTCAATTTTTTGATTGTACTCTGAAGTCAAAGACACTATGACATTTTTAGCTATTGTAGCACTCCTTCAAGAAGCTTCTCTGTAACTTTGTTCTCATATTTACACACTGTATTCTTCAAAGGGTGGCTTCTACTTCAGGTTCAAAGGTAAATATTCCTAAAATTATAGTTCACAAGCCCCCATCAGTGTGTTTACCCTTAGTAGTTAGCCATTAGATAACAATAGCTCAAAGCAAAGGTATTTCCTAAGATGGAAATAATAGTAACAGAAGCTGCAAACTATTTCCTTCATAAACTTCTCCCCAAAATATATACAGTGTCAATGGGAAGAAGAACTACACATAGAGAACACTATATAGAGAGTCAAGCATACACTTGGTGCAAATGTGGCCAAGAACCCAGAACCCCAAAATGATGGCTTTTCCCTTTTCATGGAAAAGAACTGCTCCCCCCTTTTTTTTAAGGTTTTTGCAAGGCAAATGGGGTTAAGTGACTTGCCCAAGGCCACACAGCTAGGTAATTATTAAGTGTCTGAGACCGGATTTGAACCCAGGTACTCCTGACTCCAGGGCCAGTGCTCTATCCACTGCGCCACCTAGCGGCCCCAAGAACTGCTTCCCCTTGAAAATGATGTCTGCTTGGTGGGCTGCTCAGAAGGGTTCCATCTTTCCAGTCACATACACACACTTTTCTTTCCCTCTGCAGTCCCTGTAGCATCCAATATCTCTTACTAAGTGAACAGCTTTACTTGTTAGATAGTATGCTCAATGGGGAAAGGGAAAGAGAGAAAGAAATATCCCCCCCCCCCCCAAATATACTGGGAGGAAACTCTTGTAGAGACTCAGGGGTAATTCTACAGTGTTGTCTCTTAGGACTGGTAAGTTTGTTTTTTAAGTGACATAAGATATGATGTCAATTTTCAAAGGGCAAATGAATTCTCTAATTCCATATGGGAAACATCACACTTTGTAAGGGCTGGTAGGGCACAGACACGTCTTCCCACTTTCCATTTTGAATATTAACACTTCTCTTTGTTACCTATTCCCTCATGTAATTTCATCAATGAGTCTGTTGAGGGAGGGTAACCAATTGCACTTCCAAACCTTTCACTCTACTTTGAAATTCAAAATTAAACCTATGTGAAATAGAGGTAGCCTTGTGTTTGACTGAAAATCAAGATATTTTAGGCAATGGTTCAGTATTTGGAGAAGGGCACTAGATTTGGAATAAAAACCTTAGGCTTTGTATTTGCATTCTATTACTTACTGTCTCTATGACCTTAAGTACAAACTAACCTCTCTGGGTCTTGGTTTCCTGTGTAAAATGAAGATGTTGAAAAAAAAATGAAGATGTTGGATTGGAGGGTTCTGGGTTGTGGTCCTGAACATGTGATAATTTCATTTCTTTGGGCTTTGGACTTCTCATTCATAAAATGAAGTGGACTATTTGTCCTATGCTTTCTTCTAACTTGAAAATAATTACAACCTAGTTTGAAAATTATTTATCTAAGACACCATGACAATTTTTTCACATTAGTAGAATCAGATAATTTTTGTGGGTTTTTAAAAATTTATCCTGCTGAATAAGACCTGAGATTTCAATGCTAAGGCATATGTATTATCACCCTTCTTTACCCCCCAACACTCATTTACTGTTAACAAACTGATAGCTGAACTGGAAATGTTCAAGCTATCCAAATGTAAATCACCAAACGAAACATTTTCAAGATTATGAGCATTTTTTTTCTAACCTGGCGATCACATCATCATTTGGGAATGAAAAGTCATCTCCCCATCATTCAAGAAGGAATAAACTTTTAAGTTAATAAATATAAGTAAATACAAAAAATATATGCACATTAGTGGAGGAGTGGTAGAGAAATTAGTACTACCTAAAGAAAGCAGGAAAACCATCATTTTAAGTATAACTCCTCATAAATGTAGTGGATGTACTGAGTTTAAAAAGCTGACCTTAGTTACTGTGTGACCCTGGACAAACCACTTAACCTATACTTGCCTCAGTTCTATATCTGTAAAATGAGGACCCACTGGAGAAAGAAATGGCAAGTCATTCCAGCAAATTTACCAAGAAAACCCCATAGGGTCCCACCAAGTCAAATATAATTGCAGAACTAAACAACTGTTTCTTTACAGATAGCTGCCGAGTGACATGTGCTAAACCAGAAACATGTTTTACATGAAGACGCCAAGAATGTAGGTGTGGATCATTTTGGAAGACTCTAGAACTCTGATTCCAACATGAATCGTGACCTCAAAAGAATGATGATCTATGCCTCCCACCTTTCCTTGAGGTAAAGAGACAGATACTTTCAGATATGGTGAAGAATCTGTTTGAATATGGCTATGTGTTACAGTGGAGATAGTAAGAGGATGAGTGAATTTTGTGAGTAAGGTTAGAAATGAAAAAAAAAAAGAATTTAAAGGAAACATTTTAAAAGTACACCAAAGAAAATGAAAGGCTAATCAGGAGATGACGTGAACAAGTCAATGCTGTTACTACCATGTTACAGTTTATGTGAATTTTAAAAAACTGTCCATAACAAAAGGGCCATTTCAGGGGCAGAGCGTCTTTTTTTGCTTTTCTTTATATATTGATTCTTCTTTTTTGCTCTTCTTTGTATATCGAAATGCTCATATTTGTAAGTAATTGTTTTTTTTAAATTTTATTTATTTAAGGCAATGGGGTTAAGTGACTTGCCCAAGGTCACACAAGCTAGGTAATTACTAAGTGTCTAAGGCAGGATTTGAACTCAGGGACTCCTGATTCCAGGGCCAGTGCTCTATCCACTGTGCCACCTAGCTGCCCCTGTGAACAATTGTTAAAAATAAAAAATAAGTTGGGGGGTATTTATTGTAGAGAAGGGTTAAAGAGTTGTGACCATGTCTTCGAGAATGTATAGGATTTTCATGTTGAAAAGGACTGAAACTTTCTCTACTTCGCTATAGAGGGAAGAACCAAAAGCCAATAATGATGGGGGGGGGAGTTCCATTTAAATTTGGATCCATACAAGGAACCCTTAGGGCAGCTTCCACAGGGAATGGACTGTTGAGAGAATGAGAGGATGAGAATAGTGATGATGAGGCAGTAGATTCCATCCTTGGAAGACTTGAAGCGGAGATTGAATGGCTGTAAGGGACATTATAGAAAGACCTGGAGAACATAGAGCTCCAAGGAGCCTTCTCCCCGCCTCCATGAAGACTTCTTCGATTGCTCCCACCACCTCATTAGTGAAGTCTCCCTTCATAACTTACCTTATATTTGATGATCTTGTTACATGCTGTTTTCCCTCCATAGAATGGAAGCTCCTTGAGCAAAGAATTCTTTCATACAGGATATGCATAGTAGGCACTTTATTCATGCCTTTTACTGAATTACATTAAAGAAGTCTCAAATTTTCTAGATGACACTAAACTCCTTGAGTTTATTTTTTTTCTTGTCTTTCTATTTCTTCTTACCTATTCTAAACCAACCAACAGAATAATTGCTGAGTGTCCTTTATGAGTCTCCCAGCATAACTGGAGAGCTGTGAAAGATGTGAAAAGTTCTAAGTTTACAGTTCAAAGTCATAGGTTCAGCACACAGCTGTTATCATGGGCAGCCAATATAACGAGCTACATGAGTGATATTGTGGACAACTATTGTTATTAGATTGCTGGTTATTAGCCTTGACTTCCTTTTCAATTTACTTTGCATTACATAGTATGTTTCATGTTTCCCGGGTTATATACACCTTATACCCCAGAGTAGAGTGTAAGCTTCTTTTTTTTTAAGGGTTTTTTTTTTGTAAGGCAACCAGGGTTAAGTGGCTTGCCTAAGGTCACACAGCTAGGTCATTATTAAGTGTCTAAGGCCGCATTTGAACCCAGGTCCTCCTGACTCCGGGGCCAGTGCTTTATCCACTGCGCCACCTAGGCACCCCTTCAGAGTGTAAGCATCTTGAGGGCAAAGATGATTTCATTTATGTCTTTGGACCCCCAGGATCCAGTATATACTTGGACTGGCACACATTTGTTGAACTGAATTAAATCCCTAAGGTCTCAATGGCTCTATGTGCATTGGTTGACCCTGAAGTAGATAATTTTTTCACATGCTGGAAAATACCATACAGCTTTTGTAAGGGAGGAAACTGCCAATCAGACTGTTGAGTAACAGATTTAAGGCCACCCAGGTATTACATGGTCAAGGTGAAATCTGAACCCAGGTCCTCTGAGTTAATATTCTTTTCATTATGCTATGATAACTTCATGAAGATGGTCCCTTGATTTGTATGGATGATAAAGATGTTGTTGGCTCCCACAAGTCTAGGATAGACATGGAAAGGTATAGCTCCATTATAATACTTGTCATTTTTCTGGCACTTTCTCAAATCAGCTTCTTATTTATTATCTCTCTAGGTCTTCATAAAAAGCCTTCTGAAGGGGCAGTCAGGTGGATAGAGCACTGGCCCCGGAGTCAGAAGGACCTGAGTTCAAATCCAGCCTCAGACACTTAATAATTACCTAGCTGTGTGGCCTTGGGCAAGCCAATTAACCCCATTTGCCCTGCAAAAACCTAAAAAGAAAGAGCCTTCTGAAGCATGGGGAACAAGGTTATAGATTTTGAGCGGGAAGAGACCTTAGAGGATCATTCAGTCCAATGCACTGATTTAGCAGATAAGAAAGTGGAGGCCCAGAAAGGGGATTTTTCTAAAATCACACAGACAAAGAAGAGCCGAGATTTCAACCCCAAGGCCCATGCTTCAAATCCATGGCTCTTACCAAAATACCTGTTTATCTATTTCTCTCATTTTATTGATAAGGAAGTCCAGTTGAGGGGGTAAAATAATTCTCCTGCTAAATAGCAGAGCTGGGTCTTCTGATTTCTAGCTCCATCTGTTTGATGCAATATTTCAATACTCCAATGAGTATGTGATGTCACTGATGTGGATATCCCATCCCTGTCTACCTATTTTCTGTGATTCTTGTCCATACCTTCCCATAAGATTTCCCCAACACGCCAGATGTCCTCCTTTCACTCTCTTGAGATCACAAAAATAACAATGGCACACAGAGATTCTCCATTGATAACTAGCCGTTCCTCTACTAGGAGGCCAGCTCATCGTCTTTGTCAATCATACATTTCTTGGAAGACATCCTTTACCCTAATTCTGTTGTTTGTAATGTTTTGCTGCCTGCTCACACCCACTATGGGCCTCTCTATTTCCCTTTGAGTGATCTTAAGCTTCAATTTGTGAGAGAATCTCATATTTCATGACTCACAACCACAAATCACCAGAAATCTATTGCTGTTAGATAGAAAGATGAGTCTTTGTTTCAGGGAGAGGTTTGTGGAGGGTGGGTCACTAAAAACTTTGCAATTTTTCAAAGGCAATCCTCTTGGCTCTCTCCATTTGTTCAATTCTGGGCCCAACTCCCTGGTCTTTTCAATGGCTGTCCCATATCTGTGGGGTATTTGTCTGTTTGTCCAAATATGGTGATAGACGTTTAACATCCAAGTGTTTTTTTTTCCTCCTCTAGTTGCAAACTCTTTTGAGCAGTTACGGCTGCAGTATTCTGGGGCTTGACACAAACGGTACAAGGTCATTCAAGGACAGGACCTCACCATCAAAATAAAGGACCTCTGCATCCTGGACTCTCTACTGAATTTCCTCCATGACAGTGATGAACATACCTTTGGCAAGTGTATGTGTTTCTGTTTTATGCTTCACTTGAACACTTTTCTGCTGTTACATTTGTCAAGGAAACTTCTACAATATTGACATTTACATGGGAGACATCTTGTCAGAGGAGAGCCGTCAAGGCAGAATTTTTGGTCTATGTCAATTTTTTTTTAGAGTAAACAAATACTGGATTTTCTATTACCTAACATCTTTTATTCAGTTTTGTGATAGTAAAGATATGATTTTCTGTGGAATAATTGCTACCTATGCTCCTCTAATTCTCTGTTAGCGATGTCCTCAAATTGTATTTGAACTATTAACATAAAAATGTTATGTAGATGGGAAAGGAGGCACTCATTGATGTTCTCTTTGTCCTCCATTTTAGTAAAAAAAAAATTATTAAATAAAGAGCTCTTGCACATCTTTGCTAGCTTTACCTCCTTCTTATACCTTGAAAATCAATCCTTTGTGCTCTCAAAATTGTGTTGCCTTCAGTATGCATCTCCATTAGTCTGATCCATCTTCTTTTCCCATCTTCCTTTTCTCCAGTGCCATTTTCATTTACTCAAGAAACATAACTGGGTCTGTGATGTTAAAAGTCAAATGGAATTCTTACTGTGATAATTGATGAAAAGAATATTATGAAAATCTTTACAGATTTTTTCTACCTTTTGTCTATTTGCTTTCTTTCTTCCACTCTCATCCTTAATTACCCTCTTGATAACTGAGCATAGTTGGGTTTCCTGCCAAACTTTCGTTAGATTGGTTTTTCCTTCCCGTGCTTCTGTTTTTAGAAGGCAATAAGGCTTTACAGCTTTCCACACTTACCACACTCCTCCAGAATTGTTTACAAATGAGTTTATATTCTAAACTAGCATTACCTTTGGCTGCCATATCTCTCTTTGACAAGCAGATCAAATGTTTGTTGTCTGAGAAAATTTTTAGAATTTTTTGGTTTCCTCATTACGGCAATGGTTTCTATCAGTTAAACCTCTGTTCACAAATGTCATAATAGGTGTCAATGTGTTTTCCTCTGTGTGGTTTCCATTTTTCAGAGTCAATAACTTGTTAAATAGGACAGACAAGGGTTGTTTTAATTACATACCATATCCTTTTCTCATTTTTATTTTTCCTTTCTGTTTTGTACTAATCTGCTCCTTGCCCTCACAGGTTGGTGGTCTCACCTCAATAATAAGCCATTTCCTGTTTGTTCAACCATAATCAATTTCATTTTAAATGCCATTTGTGTTCCCCATGTCTGGAGGCCCCCAATTCTTTTCTCAAAGTTTTAATGATATAAAAACACAAGGCTTTTATGTGGTGTACAGATCTTTGACCTCTCACATTCCTTTCTCATTGTAAACCATATTTTCCCAACATATTTTCAGTATGCCAGCCTTTGCATTAAAGTCACCGAGTGCCATAGTATATATTGATTTAATTTGGATGGTTTTATTGAATTTTTCATTGGATTTCACTTCCTCTTCATCTTCTGCAACAGATGTTGGAGTAGAAGATGAAATTATTTTCATGTCAGTCCTTTTGTAAAAGTTCATCATGAGCACTGCAATATGAGATGGTCCAAATGCCTCATGAAATGATGTTGTTGCTTGTAGCCTTTGGAGGCAGGCTAAAACCAATTCTCTCCATCTGTTCATCTCTCCAAGGAGAACCTATAAGCCTTTCTTCCCCTGAACTGGCATTTTTTCTTCTATCTTCATTTATAGCTCACACTTAGAGTATCCAAAACAAAATTAATGTTTCTAAACTGCCTAAGAACTTGGTAATCCTTAGCACCCATCCCCTTTTCTGTTACTTTGCTACTCTCAGTGCAGAAGGAGATGGGAACTGCATGGGACCACCAAGGAAGATTCTTCTTTCATTCTTCATTCACCATGAGAATTGGTCATCAAACAGGATTCAGCATGTTGATGATGAACCCACTAGAATGGGCCACATAGTCTATCTGCACCCTATTTGAAATCTTGCCAGTCTGGTCAAATCTGCTCTCCTCTGGTGTAGCCCTGGAGAGCCCAGGGTCACCTCTATAATAGGAGAAGGCATCAGAGGAGGATTGTGTGAGCAGAGTAACACAATGTTCCATGAGGCTGTTTATGATAAAGGTGTGCAGGTTTATTAGCTTGTTTGGGAAGTGAAGGCTTTGACGTGATAGATGTATTGGGACATGCCCTACAGCATCCTTGCAATTAGTAATCCACCCAGGACTCAGATTAAGTGATGATTCAGTGTCTCTGATCTCCTTTTTGTACAATACTTCCTTTCTTTGTGTAGCTAACTCTGTAGCTTTCTGATCCCCTGTGTACTCTCAGAACTTTCACACACACACACACACACACACACACACACACACACACAAAATTACAGAGTTCCTCTCAAAGGCACAGGTTCAGGAACAGAGAAGAGGGAAATCCAATTTGAGGAGAGAAGTGAAAAAAGAAGCGACATAGAGGGGACAGATGAGCAGGAAAAGAATACATAAAATCCTCCTATTCTCTTCCTATCTTTTCTCAGCCTTCTACACCATTATGAAGAGAAGACTTAGAAAGTGACCTCCCAGATGGAAGCAAAATATTCTTCTGACCTAGAATCAAAGAATGTGAGAACTGAAAGGGGCTTTAGGGGTCATCAGACCAACCCCATTATTTAAAGGATGAAGCCATCGAAGTCCAGAGAAGGGAAGAGGCATATCCATCATTCCAGAGCCAATGAGGGCAGGGCTAGGATGAGGACCTCAATCTCTTGATTCTAGCTTTGGGTCTCTTTGCCATTTACAATGGGGAAAAGAGAAGCTGAGAAGTCACACAGATTTCTATATTATACTGTCAAGCAATAAAAATTAAATGCAGTGAAATTTCCCAGCCAAGCTTTAGTGTCCAATTGATTTCAACTAAAATCAATCATCAATCATCATAATTGAATACTCTTGGTAGAGTCTTAGGAAAGAACTGGATTGACTGTTTTGTCAGCAGAGTTGCGCTGGTCAGTTTCTCATCGGCCTTCCTCTTTAGGAAACAGTCCATTTGGAAATCTTAAAGTGTCAAAATGTCACATTCAAAAAAACCAATTAGCCAATATTTATTGACCAACTCGAGTTTGGCTCTAAAGCTTCTATAATCAACTCTCACACTCAATCCCTTCCTCATTCAACTCATTTTTAACTTTTGTGCAATTTTCTTTATGCTGACCATCTTCCTTTATCTTCCCTTCTCCTTTGGATTCTTATGACCCTCCTGTCTCCTGGTTTGTCTGACCACTTCTCAGCCTACTGTGCTGGATTACTATTGATAGCCCGTTCCCTAGTTAGAGATGTTCCCCAAGATTCTATCCTGGGATGACTTTTCTCTCTCTTCCTTTTTTTCTGTTTTATTTTGCAAGGCCATGGGGTTAAGTGACTCGCCCAAGGTCACACAGCTAGATCATTATTAAGTGTCTGAGACTGGATTTGAACTCAGGTCCTCCTGACTCCAGGGCTGGTGCTCTATCCACTGTGCCACCTAGTTGCTCCTGCTCTCTTTCTTTAGGATTGCCTGGCATCATCTGTCCTATGGACCCCCCAAGCTAAGCATGTCTAAAACAAAACTGATTATCCCCCCATAAAAACAGAATCCTTTCCTAATCCAAACTTCCCTATTTCTAATGGGAAATGTTATCCTTCTCCCCTACCCAGCTTCATAAGCACAGGTTCATCCTCAACTACTCCCTTCCCAACTTCTATCTCGCAGCCCTGAGGAATTTTTTTCCAGTTTCTGGTTTGGAGGTATTGATCCGGGTAGGAAAGAATGAAATAGTGGCAGGATGGATGGCAAGCTGGCTAGCATTGGTTGACTGGATCTGTTTATTTGGTATTTCAAGTCCTTCACACTGTGTCTAACCAGTATTTCTAGGATCCACCACACGTCATGCTAAGCTCCCCATACTTTGTCTTCCAACCAAACTGGGGTTTTGTTGCTCTCTGTACATGACATGCACCTTCCATCTCTGGGGTACTCTAGATATCTTGGCAGATGGTGAAATCGGGGATGGACTAAACCCTACCCCTAACTGGTCTCTTTCAAGAGTGATATAGTAAGAAAAAGATAAAAACAAGTATTAGGAAATCTGAATTCAGTCCCGAACTCTCCTCTAGTTTCTTTTTCTATTTGATGAGAAACCCCTTCCAGATTGATTTTTTTTTTTGATGAGGTTTTAAAGCCATTCTCTGCCTCATTTCCTACCTAATCATTGCATGGGCATTGCCCCAATCAAACTGAGACCTTTAAAAAACCTTAACTTAAAAAGCCAAGATCTCTCACTGCTTTGGGAGCCCTCTTCAGTCCTTTTTTACCTTGTCACTAGACCCAGAGGGCTCCAGAGGAGAAAATGAGGCTAGGGACTGCATAGGCCTCCCTCACTTAAATCCAATTCACTTGTAAATCAAAACATCCCATTCTTGAAGTCAAGGTCCTCTGGAAAAACAAAGGATAGACTATGACAACTACTACTTAGTGTAACCTTGGGCACTTCCTCTCTCTGGGTCTTAGTTTATATAAAATGAATTAATTGGATTAGACGACCTCTAAGGTCACTTCCACTCCAGTGGACTCTCTAAATTCTAAATACCAAAAATGACTTTCAGGGGCGGCTAGGTGGCGTAAGTGGATAAAGCACCGGCCTTGGAGTCAGGAGTGCCTGGGTTCAAATCCGGTCTCAGACACTTAGTAATTCCCTAGCCGGGTGGCCTTGGGCAAGCCACTTAACCCCATGTGCCTTGCAAAATCTAAAAAAAAAATGACTTTCACTAGGGTCAATAGAAAAATGACTTGAATGAACAAAAATACTTAAGACAGATTTGCCAACTGAATAATATTCTATCCAATAAAAGCTTTCAGGTTTACTTTCATTTTTATAGCTTGGTTTTATGAATTTTATACAATTTTAGTGACATGCTGAATGGACAATTAAAGAAGTGTGAATTGTAGTCATAGAATAATTTCAAGTCTTTATGACAAAATCCTATCTATTTTGATGAAAATGCTTCTAATGAGTTTGTTAATTTTGTTTTTGCTTCATTTCTCTGTAGAATTCATGGGGACAGAATCAAATACTTCTTAGTGCTGGGACAATGGAAAATTTCAGATTTTATTGTACCCAAATAATATGTTATAATATGGATTTTTTCCTAAGAAAATCTTGCCCATACCTCATGGCAGAGTTACTTAAGAGCAATTTCCAACCCAGGCTCCCTTTGGTTTGAGGAATGGGGGCGGAATTCATGGAAAGAATATTGGAATTGGAATTGGAATGTTGCATTGAAATCTTGGCTCTGACACTTTCCAGCTGTGACCCCAACTACTGATTTTAGCTCAGTTTCCTTATCATCTATAAAATAATAATTGCATACAAAGAAATACTTTCAGGAGCAGCATACAAGTTTGTAATTTTTAAAAAGTCTCAGATAGGGACATAAAATATAAAAACATTTAAAGAAACATAAGAAACATATTTCAAATTCATCAGTAGACTATAACCCTTTTGAAAACAAGAGTTCTATTTTTTTTGTAGTCCCGGGATCTTGAGGAGAAGAAAAAGGAAGAAGAGGAAGAAGGAGGAGGAGGAGGAGGAGAAGAGGAAGACCAATGACAGTAATAACAATAACAAGGAAGAGAGGAAGAAAGTAGAAGGAAAAAAAGAAAGAGGAGGAGGAGGAGGAGGAAGAGGAAGAGGAAGAAGGAGAAGAAAGGAGGAAGAGGGAAAGAGGAGAAGAATGTGCTCTTTGTGGACATTATGTCTTTAATTATTACATGTGCTACCAGAATGAAAGTTGCCGCTCTCCTTGGATTGGACTCCAAGAACACCCTACCTTCTCCTCACCTGAAATCCCATCACCACTGAGTTGGGTCCAGTCTTGATACTCAGCACTTCTTCAGTATCCTCAGTTACCTCTTTACAGCCTCCTTTTGCATTGTCTTTCCCTTTTAGACTGCAATGTTTGCTGACTGACTAACTGACTGTCCCAGCTATGGTTATAGCGATCTGCCTAAGACCAAACTACCAGGAGAGAAAGCAGAAATTGAATTCAATTCAGCAAACCTTTCCTAAATGCCTGCCTTAAAAAAGAGTGTGGGGCCAGGGGCTGGAGGACATGCCAAATTTAGCAAAGGCACAATTGCCATCTTTGCAGAAGATATACTATGGAGGGGAATTGGCATTCTCTTGTCCCTTCTCTGTGACTGGCTCAGATGGCTCCCCATAAGGCTTATCTCTACCTTGAGGAGTCCCTAACCCTCTTCAGCACCTAGCTCAAGTCATCCTGATGTCTCCTACCCCCTCCTCAACACTTCACACTCTGTAGAAATGAGAAGCTTTTTATGGGAAGGGCTTGGTAAACTTTAAGGCTTTATGTAACAGGCCAATGGATATTAGTGCCTATTGATGGATATAATTGACACAGATGCAAACCTGGAGGGAAGGAGCTGAGAAGCCCCAGCAGGACCGTACAGGAAGGCTTTAGCCATTTGCCAGAAGGCCCACAGAGCAGTCAGGATGGGTGATGGTAGTGGCGGCAAGGACATCATCTATCCCTGACCCAGCAGCCTCTGCACCCATGTGGTTTCACTCACCACATCACAAGGCCAAGAACATTGGGACTCCTAGATGATATTGGGAGCCTAAGATTGGGGCTGTGTAAGCCACTTAGTCAATGAGCAATCATTAAGCTCTATCTGCATAGGATGCAAATCAAGATAGAAACACAGTCCCTCCCCTCCAATGGAGGAGACAACAGGCCAATAACCAGATCTATGCAGGCGATCTCTGAGAGAAGGCTTAGGACTGCAGTGGAGTGGGGGGAGGGCCCAGGAGAGTCTTCCTGCTGAAGTGGGGAAGCCAGAACATATAGGGGAGTCGGCAGAGCATTCTAGGGGAGAGTCAGAAAGTTGGGAAATAAAGTAAGAGGCACAAATGGCGAGTGGGGCGGCAGGAAAGGCAGGGAAGGTCCAGGTGTAAAAATCAACTTTTCTATCTGAACCTGAAAGTAACAGGTAACGTTGGCCTTTATTGAGCAAGGTGGTGACAGACCTTATGGATATTAAAGAGTCATTTCAGACATGTCTGAGTCTCCCTGATCCCATTTGAGGGTTTCTTGGCAGAGCTACTGGAGGGGTTTGCCATTTCCTTCTTGAGTTTATTTTACAGATGAGGAAACTAAGGAAAGCAGGGTTAAGCCACTTGTCCAGGGTCATACAGCTAAGAAGTGACTGAGGGCAGATTTGAACTCAGGAAGATTGCAATTTCCTGCTTCCAGATTCTATCCACTTCACCACCTAGATGTTCTAATCAAAGCGATACTTGAGGAAAATCACTTCAGCAGGCAAATGGAGCATGGAGGAAGGAGAGGCTTGGCCCAAGGAGACCGACCAGCAGGTTACTGCCCTAGCCCAGTTATATAGTGATAAGAGTTGTCAGAAAGGTAGACACGACAATAGCCTAAATTTGGGGAGTGAGTGTGAGTAAGCATGAGAATGGCACTGAGGTTGGGAACCTTGGCACATGGAAGATGATGGCGCCTTTGGCAGAAATAGGAAAGTTGGGAAGACAGGAGGGTTTGAGAGGAAAGATGATTTCTTTTGGATGGGTCAAGTTTAAGATCATACAATTCAAAGATGTCTAAGAAGACGCTGATGATGTGAGATAACTCAGGAGAGACATCAGAGCTAAATATAAAGATCTGGGTCTCATCTGTAAGGGTTACAGTTGAAACTATTGGAGCTGATGAGATCACCAAGCAAGAGAGAACTCAGGGAGAAGGGAAGAGGACCCAGGACAGAGCCTTGGTGGGCACCCACAGTTGGTAGGCAGGACATGAATAATAATGATGATGATAGCAACACCTAGCATTCTTATTGTACATGGAGGTCTGCAAAGGGCTTGACATAGATTTTCTCATTTGGCTCTTACAATAACTCTGGGAGGCTATTATCACTCCCATTTTATAGGAGCAAACTGAAACTCAAAGAAGTTATGAGGGGCGACTAGGAGGCGCCTTGGAGTCAGGAGTACCTGGGTTCAAATCTGGTCTCAGACACTTAATAATTACCTAGCTGTGTGGCCTTGGGCAAGCCACTTAACCCCGTTTGCCTTGCAAAAACCTAAAAGAAAAAGTTATGATTGTTCAGGGTCACAAAGTTAGTAATTATGAGGAATATCCCACAAAGGAGACTGAGAAGAAGCAGGGAGAACCACCAGGATGGAGCATGCCATGGAATAGAAATGGAATTCTATACACTTTATACTCCCATCTTTTGCCTTTTTCCTCACCCACTCAGTCTCGCTGGTGAAGCAAATCTTTATCAGTCCTTATGTCTTTAAGGCTGGCTTGATTTTGTCGCTTGGTTTAAAGATCAATTTGCTCCTCCTAAGACTGTGGTCATTATTATTGGACTAGTTTATGTATGTGTTCTTGCAGGTCAAGTTGGGGGTACCCCTAGCATGGCAGCTCAGAGGTGGGTGCCACAGAGATAATATTGATTCATATATTTATAGCTGCTTAAGAGCAGAGAGAGCCTGGGAATCCAGGTTGAGTAATGTGGTTTCCAAAAACTTTGGTATCTTGACCTGTACCTTCCAATGAGTCCCTTGTAATGAGGCAGCTAGGTGACTTGGTGGCTCCAGTGGTAGACCTGTAATCAGGAAGATCTGAGTTCAAATCCAGCCTCAAACACTTAGGAGCTGGTTGTGTATACCTTAGGCAGGTCAGTTAAGCTGTATGCCTCAGTTTCCTTGTGTATAAAATATCACAGTGGCAATATTTGCAAAGCACTTTGCAAACCTCAAAGCTATGTAAATGCTAGCTATTGTAACTTTGTTCATTTATGAGGAGACGCTAACCTTAGGAATGGATCTTGTAAAAGCGCTATGCTTTTCCCATAGGCAAAAACTGTTGACACCCGAGACACTCTTGGAGGTCCAGTGAGCAGCTTCCTCTTCTCCCCTCCAGTTCAGAGTTAGGTAGGTTCCAGTTTAAAGGCAGGAGACCTCTATATTGTTCATTTCTCTCTGATGGTTCTTAAGAATAATCAGCATCTCGTATCTTGACCATTTATTAGATCTTAAAAAGAAAATTTTTCCTTCCAAAACTGATATTAGAATTCTAACACTGATTCTAAGCATTCTAATTCCCATCCCCTTCTAACTCAGAAAGAGATGATGGAGCCGAGGTAATGTTCTGGCTTTCCAACCACATCACAAGTTCCGATTTAGAAAAAATGTTAGAGGTCAACTCCTCTCATGCTCTCGATTTTGCACATAAGGAAACTGAGGCTTAGAAAGTTTAACTGGCTTATTTGAGGTTATATTGTAAAGATCTGAGGCAGGTTGTGAAAAACATCTGCTTGATTTCAAGTTCAGAAATCCTTTCCCTTCTAAGTATCATCTTGGGGTTTTGTTGTTCAGTCATTTCAGTCTTCTCTGACTTGCTGTGACCCCATTTGGAATTTCTTAGCAGAGATACTGGAGTGGTTTTGCCATTTCTTCTCCATCTCATTTTACAGATGATGAAACCGAGGCAGAATTAAGTGACTTATTCAGCTAGGAAGTGCCTGAGGCCAGATTTGAACTCAGAAAATTTGAATTCTTCCTAACTCCAGGCCTGGCACTCTATCCACCTAGCCACCCATCATCCTCTTGGAGCTACTATGTTCTATCTAATATAACCCATTTTGGGTGATCTGTCACTAACATTGGTTCTTTTGCAACATGGCTAATATGGAATTAAGTTTTGTATGACTACACATGTAAAATCTAAAGCAAATTGCTTGCTTTCCTAAGGAAACAAGAGAGGGAGAGAAATTGGAACTAAAAATTTTAAAAAACATGGTAAAATTTTTTTACATGTAATGGAGAAAAAAATTAAACATTTGCATTTAAAATTTATTTTTATTTTTGCCCAACTTTGCTTTTCCTTTGAAGATCTCAGATATGGGGACACCTGAACCATTGTTCAAGGCCCCTTATTTTGATGAGAATGGATCTCATGAAGAGAAAATATTATAACAAACTATGGTGGCATTCACTATTGGTATTTCAGTGACTCAACGATTCCACCCACAGAGACAGTGAACTTTGAATTAACTGCTTTAAAGAGCACGGTGAAGTAAATCTTGATAAAAATCAAAGGCTGAAGAAATCTTGTTTGACAGAAGGCACGAACAGAAATGCTCCAAGTGCATACGGCTCGGGGAGAAACACTCCTTCCATGACAGACTAAATGAATAATAACAGTTCAAGCATCTTGAAATGCCGTATGATCAAAAGGCAGAGACATTTAAAAAAAAAAAAGTCTTTTAGTACCCAGGGGGAGCTCAAGCCTGGCCCTGATGTTGGGTCTCTCACAATGCCTGAACATGTTCTTGTGTCCGGCCTCCTGCTTCCGGTGGCGGCTGGAGGAAGGTTCCGGCATTATTGGCAAGAGGAAGCCAGGAAAGCAGAGGAGACCCCCTGGAGCAGGGGAAAAGGAGAATCCATGAAGCCCCCTTGGGTGCTCACTCTGAAAACTAGAAGAGGCTCTGGGGGTTCCCCAGGGTGGCAGGGGACTGTGATATCATGGATAGAGGGGCTCCCCTCCTTGTCTTAGCTGTCTGAGAATGAAAGAGGCCTAAATGCCACAATTCTGCAACCGAGAATGGCTGACAATAACTATTTTGTGTACATATATGATCATATAATATATAAGCTCTATAGCCTATTTTAGTATATATGTATATGTATATATACATATATATATATATATATATATATATATATATATATATATATATAAATAAAATCCCCATTTTGCAGGTATAAAAATGGAGTCCCCAAATGGTTCCTGATCCTGCAACGAAATGAGAAAGAGTACTGGATTAAGAGGTAGAGGAGCCGAGTTGGAATCCTGGCTCTGCCTCTCTTTACAGTGGTGAAGTCTCTGAACCATCCTGGGTCTTGCAAAATGAGGATGGGCTAGAGGATTTCTAAGCTCCACGTCTAGGTCTGCACACCTCTGACATTTCTACAGCTGTTGTTTGGCCTTCATTCTCAAAGAGGACCATGGCATCAAGGAGATGATTTCATGATGTCATGTCATGTCATATGATGTCATAAGAAGGGAGTTGGGCAATCTTCAGAATCACTTTCTCCTCTGGAGTCATCCAGGTCCAGTGGTCAGATATGAATCAGGATGACTGGAGATGGTCCTGGACATGGTGAGACACCTTGCCTTTTTTAATCTAGGGCCTTTAACTGGTCTCAGTTGGACTGAGGCAACATTCATTCAGTGATGAAGGCTAGGGTAAGGTAAAAAGTGGGATCTGACCTCAATCCTCTCCTGGTTCCAACATGCAGCACTTAACTAGCTGGTCCTTGAACAATAGAAATATGGTCCATTCCAGGGCTCATCTTCAAGGCCCTTCCAATTTGGTGGGACCCAACACTGGGCAGTGATGTGGGGCAGAGCCTGAAGTCAGAAATACTCATCTTTTTGAGTTCAAATTCAGTCTTAGACACTTCTGAGTTGGGTGACACTGGGTACGTCACTTCACCCTGTTTGCCTCATTTCCTCATCTGGAAAATGAGCTGGAGAAGGAAATGGCAAGTCACTCTAGCATCCTTGTCAAGAAACTAAAAATATATTTATTCTTGCTGGCATAGCTTCAAGAGCTCCTGCTCAAGTCAGCATCATAAAGAAGTGTTGGGAAGACTTCAATGGAGGTTGTCTTGCTTTATGTTCATTGAATAACAGGTATCTGGGTTTGTGGAGGGCCACAAAGCTAAGAAAATTATACAAGCAAAATGTTGCATTGTCCTTCTAGGACCAACACACACAAGTTCATGCATGTGACAGATTTTGAATACTGAGGAAAACTCATTAACAAGAGGGAAAAATCTTTTCTCATTGGTTCAACAGAGTTCTCTGAGCAAGGCCTGGCTTCATTTCCTTTGTATTCTCAGACCTCAGCTCAGAGCCTTGTGGCACACAGGAAACAATAAATGTTTATTAACTTGATTGGAAGTCACGAGCTTAGAGTTATGAACTGACTTTCGGAAAAAGACAGCTTTTAGGTAGCAACAAGAGTGTTTTGTTTTGTTTTGAAAATTCCATAAGCTTTTGCATTGGAAAAATGGAAGCATTGTGCTAGAGGTGTGGTTTTTATGAAAGAACCTCTCACTCAAGAAATATCCCAATCAATGTTATCTCAAGAAGCTGTTAGGTGTAGAATGTAGAATGCTGGGTCAGGCATGAGGAAGACTCATTTTCCTGAGTTCAAACCTAGCCTCAGACAGATTAGCTGTGTGACCTTGGGCAAGTCACTTAACCTTATTTGCCTTAATTTCCTCATTTGTCAAATGAGTTGGAGGAGGAAATAGCAAACCATCTTAGTGTCTTTGCCACGAAAACCCCAAATAATGTCATGAAAAACTGAACAACACTTGCTCAAAAATGGATTACAAACCATCCTTGCCTGTCACTCTGCTATGTCCACTATAAATTCATCTCAGTGTCTTAGGGGCCTTCTTTATATTCTTGTGACATCATGACAATCCCAAGGGAGTTTATGAGCTGCTCATTGAGTGGTTAGTCTTCCTCCATATTCAATCCTTAATTTTTTCCTTATTTGTTTGTTTGTTTTTAGGGGTTTTTTTTGCAAGGCAATGGGGTTAAGTGGCTTGCCCAAGGCCACACAGCTAGGTAATTACTAAGTGTCTGAGACCAAATTTGAACTCAGGTACTCCTGACTCCAGGGTCATTGCTCTATCCACTGCTCCACCTAGCCACCCCTGAATCACTATCTTAGGAGATGCTCTGACCACTTTCCTGCTTGTGCTCTGGTCTGTGGTTGACCACAAGTGCTCCCTGG
Organism: Macrotis lagotis; assembly: GCF_037893015.1. NCBI lineage: Eukaryota > Metazoa > Chordata > Mammalia > Peramelemorphia > Peramelidae > Macrotis > Macrotis lagotis. The sequence continues at coordinate 23,284,358 of NC_133661.1, forward strand.
GCAAGTCTGGGGCCTGGACACATGCTCAGTCATTCCATTTCATGAACCTAAAAGCACCCATTGTGTCCTCCTTGGAAATCAGTCACTTTTTCATCAGCAATTCTACTGGCCTCCTACTGAACCATCTTGGTGGACACAAGAATTCCAATCGACCTTCACTCTTGAAATCAGGCCTCTCGTGGCCTTCTTCTGCCATGGCGTTTTCAGCCAAGTTTCTTCTTTCTGGAGTCAGTCTCAGATTGTTTTCCCAATTGGAGGAGGACCAAACTGACATTCAGCAGCACGATTGCCATTCACTTTGAACTTGAATTCAGGATCAGATGAAAATCTTTTCTGAATCATTTTTGAGCAGAATGTGCCAAAATGTAACCTAATATGCCAGTAACAAACAAATTGAGTCAAACAATGAGCAAAGACAACAAGTGTGAAAAGCAAGTAAAAAAATCTACAAGCACTGTAGATGTTTCCAGTTTTTAGACCCCAAGTTTTTTGAACAAGGGTACTTCCTATACATGGGGAAATATGGTACATAGTTGAAATATATTTTTTTAAATTAGACCTGTGATTCTCTTGGTTTAAGGAAACACTAGTGTAGAAAGTCAAAGTCCCTCCATCAATGCAGGCGAGTATCTGCTCAACAACTTAGTTTTAGTGAGTGACCAAGGACACTGGAAGGTTAAATGATTTGACCAGAGTCACAGAACTCTTAAGTATCAGAAGCAGAATTTGTTTTTTTTTTTTTAAGGTTTCTGCAAGGCAAATGGGGTTAAGTGGCTTGCCCAAGGCCACACAGCTAGGTAATTAAGTGTCTGAGGCCAGATTTGAACACAGGTTCTCCTGACTCCAAGGCCAGTGCTCTATCCACTGGGCCACCTAGCTGCCCCCAGAAGCAGAATTTGAACCCAGTTTCCTGACTCTTAAGTCCAATCCTCTATCCACTAGACCTTGAGGTCTTCCACTAGGGGAGTTATAAGCATGGAAAATAAGATAGTCCCTCCCTTCAAGGAGCTAATGGAGGAAGAAGCCATGTACACCAATAAGAATTGGGTAGAATCTGGTAGGCAAAAAGAAATTATGACAGAAGGCAACAAAAGATGGGAGGAAGGAAAGAACAGTTGCAGCTTGGGCAAAATAGTCATGTAAAAAAATGGAAAGGGAGCATTTTGTAAAGCAAGATTTTCAATTGTTGAAGTTGTCACAGAGTTTTCATGATGGGGATGGCTGACGTTAACAGGTCAAGATGGGGAGGGTAGGACCAGATAGAACTAAGAGCTAACAATCCAGTCTGCCTGGAAATGGAAAGCATGCCATCTGTGACTGCATTGGCACAAGGCCAGTCTTCTTGACTCTAAGGCTCACCTTCCCTTTATCAGACCGTCCCTTAGGAGAGATGATTATATGGATCAATTTAACACTTGCTGAACCCTGCTCTTTATTTATTCTCATCCCCAACTCTCCTACTCTTGATCATTTCAGACATGTCTGCCACTAAATGTGACATTTAGAGGTCTTACTTCCTTGGTATCTTTTCTCCCCCATGTAACTCATAAAGTACTGTGGGTAACATACCAAAGTCTACTTAAACCAATAATGTATCTCCCTGTTACCCACTGGCTTCATTTGTGATTCAGTAGGCTTTATTTTTTTCCCCTTTGTTAAAATTACATGAAGAAACATATGGAACATATTTTGATTGAAAACACTCATTGATATATGGAGCCAGTAATGAATTTTCATTAAAGGGAACATGCTCATATGACCACATACCCTTTATGACTACTTCTGAAAATGTAGTTTGTGCAATATTAAGTTGGCAATATTTGGTTTGCACTTCTCAAAAAAACTATTTTTAAGGGGATGAAAATTCACCCAACTTATTGCCTTGTCTTCACTTCCTTTAAGGTGTAGTTTTAATAGGCCCTCTTACATGAAGCCTTTCTTACTGCTACCAACTACTTTGTAAATATCTTTATTTATTTCATATCAAAGCTTCATATTTTAAGTTTCTTTCATTAGAATGAGAAGGGTCTTTTCATTCTTTGAATATACATCCCTAGCACAAAGCCTATTCCATGACAGGTGATGAACTGCAGTCCATCTTGGTGATCCTACTGCATCCTTCAGGGAGTAAAGGTCTCTCCATGGACAGAGCAAGCTCATTCCCACACCAAGTGAGGTTTTAGCATTGGGTATACTATAGGTTTGGAAAATCAAATGAAGACCTAACATGGTAATTGAGTGACGACTTCATTGCTCTTTTCTCTTCCCATCCCCATCTCTTAAGTTGTTCCTGGGGAATAAATTAGGTGCTAAGGAAGGTGGCATTAAAATAAGTGGTCTCTGAGTGGCAAGGAGAGACAGTTTCTCTCAAGTGCCTAATTTACTATCAGAGTTACTTAAGACATGGGGGAAATTCCACTTCACCAGGCTATGAGTAAGTCTACAGTTTCCATTTCATGGATTGTTGATAGTATGGACTATGAAAAGAGGAAGTCTAGTATTCAAGGAAAGGTTATAGGCAAAGAGCGTGGGATGCTAAGTATGTCCAATTCTGCTTTTGATAAATGTTAGTTACATCAGACAAGGCTATGAGGACATTAGTTTTACAATTAACACAAGCGCCTGGCATGTCTGTCTATTTGCCTGAACTCAGGTCACATACTGTTTATTATTGTCAGTATTAACCCAGAGGAAAGTTCTTTGAGGAAGAGGCAAAAAAAAAAAAGGTACTCATGAATTGGTTCTTTGAATTTATATAGTTGCCATGAACTCATGGCTTCTACTTGCTTAAAGAAATATAAGTACTTGATATAATAGATCCCTTTAATCCATAAATTCAATTTAACACAGATTTTTAAGGGGGGAAACACAGAGAAAACAAATTATACATATTTCTGAGCAAAAATAACATTCCTTATACAATTTCATTTCAGAAGAAAAATTTTATTTTTTAAATAAAAACATCCTAGCTGTTAAGACTAAAAAGCATTAACTGCAAAGTTAGACCATCCAGAACAAACCTTTGCCTGTGATTGGTACCCATAAAGCAATTAAAAGTAAATATGTAAACATTTAACTACGGCAATGTCTTTGAAATGTAAGTGTAAAAAGACATCGCCATCGACATTACAGTTGAAGACTAATGGAACATTTAAGACGTACCAGGAAATTAAACTGTCATCAGTTAAAGTTTAATTAGTGTTTTAATATTTCACTCTTAAAAATACAATTTGTGTTTTGCTAAATTTTTACCATATTGGGGGAAAAAATTCTTAGAGCAATGGCATTTCTCTGCCAGTTCAGAGTAAAGGATTCTATCTCGACTACCTCTCCTCTCCTCACCCTGCATTACAGGTGATTGCTTTCTAGAATGGCATTTCACATAAATTGCACCACACTGCCCTATAATTCCATTTGGGGCTGAACTAATTAACTTCTCGGCAGGTGGCTGAGGTGCTTTGAATCCATGCCTGAAGAAATACTTCACTGCTTATACAATACAAACATGTCTAACTGACCTTACATGGGTTGTCTCTAAATCATCACAATTTCCATTTTTAATAGCACCAGGTAAAATACATTTAATAGAAGCCTAAAGGGCAAAGATAAGGCATTTATAAATGGATTTAACTTCCCATACATTTGAGTCCGCTTAAAAAAAGGCGCTCTCATAGGTCAGGGGCTACCTGAGAAAGTTAAAATAGATTTTGCAAAACTCATGGGAGAACTGGCATGTCTAATATTTTCTGAAAAGCTGTTTACCTTAGGAGGTGTAAATTATTTGCTAACCAAATGTCTTCTAGATTTACATCTTGGTCCCTACTCTGTGATTCCATTATTTTTGTATTTAACCATACTGTGACTGTTAGTGCTTAAAAATACATTAATGCTATTAGAGGGAATTCACATTGAGAGACATAAAATACAAATTTGCTACAAAAGTAGAGTCTTCTTCTATGCATTGGAATATCATCACAGAATTGCCATCCATCTATTAGCTCTATTGAGTTTCAGCAATTAGACTAACAGTACTAAGACTAGGTTGAAGTTTCTAGTCAAAAAAGGCTTTGTTTCTAGTTTATCGTCTGTCGACACGAAGGAACAATTTAAAAGGGCAAACAAAGAATGTGAAGGGGCAGGCCACTGAAGCTGAACCGGCATTTTTTTACAACTCAGTATACATTACTCTATATCATAAACTGCTGCCTTTCATTGGAAATGAGATAAAATGAACAGGACTTTGAGGAACTTCATCATGTGTTCAACTCAAAACCTTACAAACAATTCCTTCAAGGGAGATTAGAGGACTGAAAGGTTTTTGTATGATAAGGATGTCTTCCCTAGGGTGTGTATGTTTGGGAGAGGCAAAAGGGAGACAGCTTCTATTTTAGAAAACATTCAATTTAATGTGTTTGTTTAGGGGGAAAAATAAGCAAACATTCCATACCATAGCAATCATGTATAATTGAAATTTGTGGGGATAAGGAAATTTAGAAGTAATTAGAGAACTTGATTTGGATGAGGAAATAGTTTAGATGACTGACCTATTGATAATTAAGCAACTCTTAAAACAGGAAGATTTCAGGGAGCCATTAATATAGTCTTATTCCTGTTCTTTGTATCTTTCTCTAATATTTCCATATTATGTAAATTACATACAAACCTTTTACAGGCATATTTTCTAAAAGTTGTTTCTAGTAAACATTACTTTATGGAGATATCTTTTCACATCTAGAGTGATGACATTTATTAGGTCATGGCATGGCTATGAGACAGTAAAGTCCCTGTTCTATTATAATAACTTTGGAAAGAATTTCATTAATTTATCCTTGATTCTTTTTTTAGAGCTAACATCGATACCTTAATGGCAATTATATAGAGTTGTCTACACCAGAGCATAATGGAAAAATCTTCAATGTAAAATACTTTTTACTACACTCCATGCTCTCATGCTACTTAATCTAATAAACTGTAAGCAAACAGGTCCCAGATCTCACCAATAGCAAGAAAGGAAACTGCTTAGTTTTTTTTTTGAGGCAATTTAACTCTTTCCAGATATTATCCTAACAATAATAAGTTATTTCCTTCAGTGCACAAATGGTACCGGAGATACCTCAGAGTCAGTGAAATTCTAAAGGGCAAACAATTTACTTGGGGTTCACAAAGTAGGATCAGATTACCCCAGACTAAGACCTTATTGCATCAGATGCTGGATATTCTGCTTAATAGTCTCTTAATTCATATACATTTCTATTAAATTACCATCAACATAAATTTTCCTTTGCATATTTATAAACGATCTACCTACCTATTTGGAATATGTTCATATAATCTACCTATCTATGATCACTATATAGCCCTTAAAGTATTATACAACTGGGAATTATCATTCACTTTATTTACAACCTAAGTTATGATTCAAGATGTAGAATTATGTGGACATTTTTGGATATAGTCAGTGCAGGACATACTTTACTTGATTGTGCATATTTGTTAAAGGTCTTTCTCCCTTTCTTTCATGGGAGAGAACAGAGAAAGGGAGAGAAGAGATGTTTGTTTACTGAAAAAATATAAAATTTTGAAATAAAGAGAACCAATGTTATTCTTGCCCATCAGTAAGTGTCTCCAGTTCATCCATGTCCAATGGTAGAGCAACAATGGAGACATCTATCTCTAAGACCTTCAAAGTTGCCCACTGAGAAAACATGACTGGTGTGCAAATTATTTTTTTTAGCCAGGAACTTTTAACTCACATCAAACTAAAATCCCTCTCTGCTGTAATTTACATGAGAAATGAGAAGAATGGAATTCAAAAGTTTCAAGAGAGGTTATACATAAAGTGGTTCCAACTATGAAAAGAGAGAAAATGGCCTATCCCAGTGACACAAGCCATTTTGCCTCTGGCATAGTCTAGATATACAATTAAGTAGAAACAGATGACACAAAATACTATCTAAAACAGCCGTATTAAAAAAAAAAAGAATTATTTTACATTTTAATGCTGGTATTTTCTTTTTAGACTTTCAATGTCATTTGTTAAAAGGGCAATCAAAACTGCAATTAATATAAACTTCTTTGACTGGAGAAAGGAAGTTAGTTTTATTTCTAGGATTTCATGGTAGAAACGTCCATAAATTACACTAGCCAAGCATTCAGGCTTGCCTTCTCATCAAGGATCTTGTCCCATCTCTCCTTGCTTCTCCAGTGGTTGGGAAATTCTCCTTCCTTTCTATATATCTTGGTCAAGCAAAAACATGTATATGAGTCCTGTTCATACAAAGAGCCACTATTCTATGTGTTCACCTATATACAGATTATATGTGTGTATATATATATATATATATATATATATATATATATATATATATATGAATAATGTATATATACATATACACATATACACACACAAACACACACATATTCTACACATAAAAATTATATATATGGCAATAGATATTATCAGGGGGAAAAAAGGCTCCAGTTAAATTAACAGAGACCCTTTTGGCCAAGCACTTACTTTGCATTGTAATAATGCAGCCCTGATCCAAGATTTGGAGCTTTTAATAGCTTTAAAAAGATCCCCAGAGATTAGAGAACAGGGCAGTAATTTAATCCCTGTATTTTTATTTCCTTCTTCCAACAACATTTAGAATTCACTAAGATTTGAGATGGTTAGTGTTGCTACTGACACCTTATGGAAAATGCTTTGTTTGGAAATTTGGATTAGATTTTTTAAGAAACAACCCTCTGTTCTTGCTTACAAGGAACATTATGACAAGAAAAAAGGGTTTTTTTGTTCCTTTAAGGTGTTCATCTGTTCCTGCTGTTTATTCCTCTCCTTGAATTCATAATCCCATTTCTGTCACCATGATTAGTTGCTATGGAAATTACCACCTATGGAAATTATGTCACTGTTGTAAGAATCTGACTTTTGTTAGATAACAGAGACAACACATTATAAATCTTTAACCAAGAAAGGAAGAGCAGGTTTAATACAAATACTATTTATCTGTGTTAAATATGGAAAATTAATACCATATTCAACTTTTCTGAGAATTCCTAATCTGCCGGTTCCTTTGAACACAACTGCTAATTAAATGTTAAAATGTTGGCCAAGCACTCAATTACAAACCAAAATTTGAAAATCCCATGTTACACAATAGGAAATTAGCACTGGATAGAGAAAAGTGAATTTCTTATTCCATAGTGCATAGAATAGGTTGTCATGTATGATTTCTGAAGGCAAAAATTGGATATTTTTGACTTTTAGGGACTAATGGTAAAACACAGCTATGGGGCTCATCAAGGAAACAATTTTGAAGAGTGCATTAAAAATTCCTTTTTAAGATGAAGAATTCAATATGATTCCAGAATTTATCCCAAGAATTTAAAAGGTCAAGTCTATAAACTGGTGACTAATACTGAATTGGAGCCAGTAAAATGTCAGATGAGAATTCCAGAATATTAAAGAAACTTTCTTGGGTGGATTCAGCAATTTGTGGTTTGAATAAAACTTTTGAAATCTGAATTAAAACAAACTTTGATTCCCATTAAAATTCACAGGATGAATACATGACACATATTTAATAACATAAGTAAAGATTCTCTCCCCAACAACCCTCAATTTTTCAGCTCTATTTTTCCTGGGGGCAAAGTTTACACCCTGGTGTGGAAGTAGGTGCAAGTTAACTCTTCCAGACTTGAAGACTACATTTAGAAACTGACTCATTCATTCTGTTGTGGAAACTACTTGGAGACAATTAGAGAGAGAACATAAATATACCCCCCCCAACACAGTTTTCTCCCCTAATTAATATTATAAGCCATTGCTGCAAATCACTATCCATCGCAATATAAATAGTTACCACAGCCATTAATTAATAACACATCTCAAATGCCTCTGAAGCAACAAGCCTTAATGGCAAACAGCAACTAATATTGGCTTTTGCTAAGCCATGTATTTAGTAAGAGCTACATTTGGGATTGCAACCAAGATGTTGGGTCAAGAATATTTTTGATGGATTTCTGTCCTGGTGCTGGTACTGGCTTGGTCTCTACATCTGGTTTCATACCTGAAGAGACCAAGATCTCATCCTAATTCAACTATTATCTCCTCTGGAAAACAGCTGATGAAGTGCTGTCATAGGTTTGTGTAACCAATGTATCAAAAGATGAGGTCTGAGACACAAAGCTCAAATTTTCCCAGATGTTCTCTTTATCCAACTGTTCTGCCTTTGTCTCCCCATTCTTACCACATGGTGGCTTATCTGAAGGAGGCAGAGGGGCTCGCCTCTTTTTTCCCTTCCCATCATTAGTGTTTAATTGTTCACTTGTTGGAGACAACTCAACATTTTTCTGGAAGACCATTTGATGAGTTCCATCAAAGAGTGCACCCCATGCGGGTGATGCTTGTTTTTCACCAATGAGGAATTGTCCATTAGTATCTTCAATTTTCTTCTTTATTATATCAGTTAAACTCTCAAGTTTCACAGGAGAATCAATACCTATAATGATTTTAAAGGGGAAAAAACTGATGATAAAATTCCAAAGTTACAATAATTTTTCACTAGAAATTGACTATTCATTTCCTAACATTTCCTAAAAGCTAAGTTAGATGCTGTGACACCCCGGACTAGGATGCCTGCAATAAAAGATAAAAAAAAGTAAAAAGCTAAACAATTCCACATTTATGTTATCGAATCTCTGAACCTCAGCTTATGCCATCTGGAAAGTGACTGATTTGTATTAGATGCACTCTATGATCCATTTCAACTCAAGGTCTAAAATGTGATGATTCTAGGGTTCATAATCAATGCAATTCTCCTGGAAGCATCTGATTAGAAGAACTCTACTCATGAAAAGAAAACACTGTTTGGGGATGTTACCCCCAAACTAATACTGTTCTTGAAGTTTCTTCTCCAATTTGGAAGTCTTTATCATGTACATACAATCACACACATAATATATAAATTTAGAAAGTACATCTGTAGAGTGCATAACATTACATATCTTACACACACATTCATAGATTTATATACATATATAGGAATAACTCTAGGTGGAAAAATTTCCCTTCAAGTAAGGGGAAAGTTTCCATTTTCACAGTGGTGTGCATCACAAAATTTTAGACTATTGCGACTAAAAAACATTTGTCCTCCAGACTGCCAGTCTTTTGGGGGGGGGGGGAGAAGCCCAGAGACACTGAGTAAGGCCTCTCCACTCACATCTCTCTACCTTCTTCTGTAAGGAAAGGATCCTGGGCATAGTTAGTTGAATATTTACTCTTAAACAAAATATAGTATTTTTGAACACTCAGCCAGGCTTGAGGAGTGTGTGAGTTTAGATATGAGGATGATAGATTAAAATAGAAGGTAGTTGTGATTTCCTATCTATTCACAATATGGCTGAAAACTCACAAAGCTTAGATTTTTAGATACCCTTTAAATATGGGAGATTGGAATATCAATGAGACTAAAAGTTTCAAACTTTTCCAAGTACCAAACATTGCAATTTTCTTTGGCCAAAGATGAAAGCTTTCCATTCATTAATATTCATTTTCCAAAACCACTTAAAATGAATTTAATAAAAGAGAAAAAATTACAGTACATGACTGTAATTTGGAATATTGTAAGCTTTCATTTTCAAAATTTTCATCAGCTACTCAGTTAATGTTTATTTCCCCTGTACCTTTATTCATACTGAAGTCTTAAAATTGTGTTTGATCTTAAGCATTCAAGCTATGAAAAATGCGTATTCATTAATTTTGTATTAATTCATATATTAAACATGAACTCCTTAGGATGTAATCATAGTCTTTTTTCATTCATTCTGACGGCCCCTAAAAAATTCAGCATTTTAATGTCAATAGAACAAGCTGTTTGAATACAGACAATGTTGTTTTTGTTACCCTGCAGCTTGGAAAAGACAAATCCCACTTACTCATATCATGGTAGACTGAGGTCGCCTCTTTTGTCAAGAACAAAGGTGGTTTCCGTGGTGACATAATCTCAATTTTCATAAGTTCTTCACAACAATGCTTCCATTGGCCTGAGAAAGAAAAGACTGACTAGACTAAAATATAAATGCAAATCCATATAGTTTATTTTTAACAGATGCTGGTAAATTTAATTTGATTTGTGAGTAAACCTGAAAAAAAAAATCACCTTTCAATAAACTTGCATAAAGCCCCTAACTCTCCTTTCTTATAGTTTTAAAAAAAAACAAACTTCAAATCTTAATGTAATGACAATACTTTAAAAATGGGAAAGGAAATATTTTTTATTAAAAGAACAGTAACCACCACTTTATGATTCCCACTCATGGTTAAAATATGGAGATGTTCATTTACATAATGAGAAAAAAAAGCAGTCGAGATTTAAGACAAAAGCAAAAGCAAAAATTGTTGCAGTTGAAATTAGATAAAGCTAAAAATGTGTAAAAAACAGTAGTTTTGAAGCATGATTTTAATTTGGGAAAATGTAACAAAGAAATAAGAACTGCCAATTTAACAAACAATTGTTCTATTATCTAAGATGATTATCCTTCTTTTGACAACCATATAATGTTGGAAAATCACTCTCTTTTCTTTAAGTGAAACCAGTTATTAATAAAAGATTGGATAGATATCATACAATCTATTTCTAACTTGAGCAAATTTGTTTTAGGAGAGACATTTTAAAATGAGTAGGCATTGGAATCTGAAAAAAATCTAATCTTGGAGAAAGTTAAATTTAAAGAGCTTGCGAAAGATTAACTGTTCTTTCAAAACTTTTATTTTAAAATCAACCCCTCAGATTGAGCTCCCTTGGCAGGGCTCCAGGAACCTACATTCATCGGCTGGTTCCTTCCTTCTCTCTAGGACTTTTTGAGGACCTACTATGCACAGGTGATAGTGCCGCTCACTATGTGTTGTTAATGACCCACAGTCCTCCCTGGGCACAGTGTTTACGTCCTCCAACAACCATGGTACAAAGGCATGGGGCTTTTAAAGAGGGATTTATGGCCTACAGTTCCCTGCATTTTATTAGGTTCTCATATCCATGCTCAGGATCCAGTCTGACTGGTTTTCCTGGCTTGGAGAAATTAAAGACATCTCATTTTCGGGCAAGTTATCTGCAGTTTTCTGAGTTTTGTTCTAAAATACTAGCGGGTTAATTAATACAGTTACAACTGCTCAATCCATTCACCTCAAGTAAATAAGGAAAATAAAAAACCTTTCAGTATGTTTTATTACGGCCTGTTAAGTAAGCTCTATGGTAAAGATAGGGAAACAAGAAAGACAGCAATTTATGAAAGGAATAAAATTCTGAGGATCAACCTTGGAGAGTGCTCCAAGCCAAGTTTGAATCTCCGGGGAGCCAGGCCTGGTCCTTGCCCCCTCTTTTCAATAAAGACATAAAAGCAGGCTGCGCCCCTCCCTCCCCCTCTCCCCCTGCAAACCAAGCTCTCGTCTAATGAGAAAATAATGAAACAGATTGTGGACAAGCCAAGCAGGATGTCTCTGCTGCCTTTGCCGACAAATTCTGAAATGTAGCATTTTTACTGTGCCGATTAGCTGAAGGAGTTTCATTGTTAAAGGGCTGGTGGAATTTGGTAAAAGATACTAATCTTGTTTGAAATTGGAACCTAATACCACCTTCCTCACTGTACCCCTCACAAGAGCAAATCCCACTAAAGACAGAAGCATAAATTTAGGTGAAATGTTGACTGACTGAATCTTCAACCAAATGCAGATATTCTGGCAAGGAAATAGAATTGGTGCATATGGTTGTGGGTGGCTGCATCTCACCATCCAAACCAAATCTCCCTTCAGAAATATTAAAGACAAATGCTGAGTTCACACAGAAGCAGCCTCCACTCTGCAGAGGGAACAGGAGCCTCCAACCGGATAATTGGCCATCACGTGTCCCTCATCATGTACATGGCCGCTATGTGGGCTGAAGTAGGGCCAGGTGGGCACTGAGGAAGGAAGGGCTACAACACCTCAGACCCAGTTGCCCAAACAATCTCCCCGATGCCTCTGCCAGACGGGGCCCTTACCCCCCTGCCCCCAGAGGGTCTCTCCTGCCTCTGGTGGTGTTCAGTTGTTTCAGCCATGTCCTACTCCTTGTGACTGTACTTGGGATGTTCTTGGCAAAGATACTGGAGTGGTTTCGCCACTTCTTTCTCCAGCTTATTTTACAAGACAAACAGGGTGAAATGACTTGCCCAGGATCACACAACTAGTAAGTGTTGGAGGCTGACTCCAGGTCCAGCACCCTTTGCTAGATGGGGCCACCCAGCTGCACACTACTGTCTAGGACAGCCGAGAACGTCCTCTGCCTGGGTCCAGAATGGCAGCTGGGAGCTGGAAACTTGGTTGCAAGTGTTTGGGAAGTGGTCCAAGCCAAAGAGCATGGCTATACCCAGTGAGGAGTCTCCACTCTGCATTCAAACCCACTGCACTTTCCTATGGCACTCCCCTCCTCAAGTCTATCTACTCAAATACCTTTTACCTCCTATTACAATATATTTTGAATCAAGGGATGGTTTTTAGGGGGAAGATGGGGCAAATCAACTACTTGTCAATAAGTATTTTTATCTACCTGATTCTTCCCATGTGGACAGCAAGAATAAACCTTTCAGAGAAATGATGGATCTCACAGAGCATCTCAGACATCTGATTCAGAGACAATTCAGACAATGGTAACCATGTGTTAAGATAGAATTAATATTTTTTTGGTTGATTCTGTTATATATGCAGTGCCATCCAGTTTTCTTCCTCACAAAAGTATTCAAGATACATGTGAAACTTTGGTGTAGTCTATATGCTTTCTTCCCCATTTGTTGCTTATTTCCAAGTTCTATGTTTCCAAATGTATTTTTTTACAGTCCTATCTTCTCCTTTGCATTGGAATCACTGGATATTAAGTAGATAGTGATTTTAATTTAGAAAGTCTTATCAAATTCTTGAAAGCATTTTTGGATCCTCATCTTCTACAACAGACATTGGCACAAAAATTACTATTATCTTAATTTTTTTGGGGGGAAAATGCTCATCCTGCTCTTTGGAATGCAAGACAGCTATGTCTCCCATGAAATATTTTTTTTATTGCCTTGAGACATATGGCAAAAACCAGTCACAGCACTTATTTGCCATTTTTGGAAGGACCTGTGAGAAACATTACCCTTAAGCTGCAATCTCCTTTTTAATATATGTTAATATTGATAGGATTCAGTTGCTACAGTCATATGGCTGTTCATTAGTTAATATAGAATTCCCAATTTGGAATACCAAGTAGAGTTAATGTTGGTTTCAAACCTTGTGATTATTAGAACTTCTATTTCCTTTTCAGCTTAGGGTTACCATTACTCCCCAAGAAGAAGGCTTTAAAAGAGTTCATAGCTTAAGACAACCTGATTTACTCCACCTATCTCTCAATGAACTTCTCTCTTAGACTTTAAATGTGGGTGTACTAAAACTCTACTGGGTTCTCATCTATTCTCTCTAGATATAGTGTCCCCATCTCAAGGCAGATGACTCCCAGACCAGGTGAGTCTCTCTCCTGAGCTCTGCCTGTTTCAGACTGGAGGCATCTCAAATGCAACAGGCCCACAAATGAACTTATTCTCTCTCATCATCTCCCCCCATGCGCTGGCAAGGGTACCATTGTCCTTTGCATCCATCAGGTTGGCATTATGCTTGGTTACCAATTCTTTCTCACCCCATATATTCAATCCATCATCAAATTTTATCATTTCTACCTCCACAATATCTCTCAAAGATGACCCCTTCTCTCTATTCACATGATCATCATCCCCCATTCAATCTCTTTACCCCTCTCATCCATTTGATTTTTCTTCCTGTCAAATCTCTCCCTGTCTAATCCATCCTCCTAAGAGCTAACAAAGTAATTTTTCTAATGTATGGGTTTTATCAGGTCACTCTTCAACTCAATACACTTCAGCAGCTCCCACTGTCTCTGGAATTAAATATCCACTCCTCTATAAAGTTTTTAAAGCCCTTCACAATCTGGCCCTCAACTACATTTTCAACTCTTTAATTACATAAATTAATACATTAGCCACAGTCTATTGAAACTGGCTTTTTTAATCACATATGATGCTCTTTCTCTTCCTTCCACACCTTTATATGAACTGTTCTCCATGCATAGGCTGCCATCTTTCCTGCTCTCCTCAGCAGGCAGTGCCCATATTTACCTCCTTTACTTTGTTTTTATTTTATTTATTTATTTATTTATTTTGTCTTTTTTTTTTTTTTTGTAAGGCAGTGGGTTTAGGTGACTTGCCCAAGGTCACACAGCTAGGTAATTTTTAAGTGTCCAAGGCCAGATTTGAACTCACGTCCTCCTGACTCCAAGACTGGTGCTCTATCTACTGTGCCACCTAGCTACCCCCTACCTCATTTACTTTGCACAGACTTTGAATATATTTATTTGGAGGTAGACTTCTTGAATAAAATGTATGTTCCTTTTCCTATTTGTATCCTCCTCCTCCTCCATCCTCCCCTCCCATTCTGCAATTAAGGAAAGTGAAGCAGTGAGGTCCAGTCATACAGTGAGTAATCTGGGTCTTACTGACCCCTCAATTCTGGTGCTCTTGCACTCCCATCCCCCAACAGCAATGTTACACACAACTATGACCCTAAAAAGCCTCAAATATCTACTTACTGAGGTCAAAAAAATGTTGTCTAAAAGCATCCATCCATCCATGAAGCTCTTGTGGACTATCGGCAGCAAAGGTCTGTGTGACTGCCTTGCCAGCCATAAGGTTGAGAATGAGGAAACGATTCACCCTTTTCTTGGGATCTCTTTCTATAGTGCGGATTCTGGTTTCCTAAAAGATAAAACACCAACAGATGCTTAATTCAACAATCCACCCAAATACTATGGTGTTCAGTTGGCACAGCTGCCCAGGACACAGTGAGAAATCTGATCAATCCAGGTCTAGAAGGACTTGTTCCTAGGATGATTTTCAAAATTCAAACTCATATCAAGAATGCAGGACTTTTCAAAAGACTATCATGTTAAAGTGAGTTCTCTACAGAGGCTGAACTAAATTTCATAAGATTAAAATCAAGCTGCTGTTTGAATCTTCCTTGGTGTGAGGAGGAAACTTTTATTTGCAGCTCTTAACCTGGGCAATGAAACAAGAACTGCATATAATAACTGTAATGCAGAGTATACCTTATCTCTACTTCCAACAGTAATAAACTGGAAAAGAATCCGTTAAATGCTCCTCATTCTGACATTCATGCCAGGAATCAGAAGGCTCAGCTGAGGCAGGGAAAGGACAATAGAGCTTCTACAGTAGTGAGACATTTTGAAGGTTTCCTCATTAACATTTATTTTATATCTATCATTCATTTATAAAGCTCATAGCTAAAGGTCTATAAAGCGATATTACTCCCATAAGATGTTCAAATTCAATTTTTTGAATGCTGGAAAGCACTGGAAAAAAACAGATCCAAGTCCTTGAAAAGGCAAGAATTCTATTGGGCCACAGAAAGGGAGGAGAGTCAGGACACTCCATACTGTTAGATAAGGTCTAGCTGAATGCTGAGGGGGTAGAAGGCTTCCTCCAGCTGCTGAAAAGGAAATAACATAATTAGGCAGACTCAAAATGGTTATAGGACCCAGACTTCAGAGAGCAGTCATCTCAACTTAGGGAGTCAAGAGCAATGAAGGAAGGCTATGACCTCTGTGTGCTGATCAGTTTTTAAGAAATAATTTCCTGGTCCTTTTCCCTTACTCCTCCCAGACACCCATACAGTTATCTCATTGAATAATTTAAAGAGAGAGAGAGAGAGAGAGAGAGAGAGAGAGAGAGAGAGAGAGAGAGAGAAAATCTCTTTCTAGAGTAGATAAATTAGAAAAAAATATGACAATGTGCATCATGTTCTACATGACAAAGACCCCATGGATCCCTGCCTTTGCCCTTGCCCACCTCTTTCAAAGGAAGGGGAAGGGGTACTTTTGCCATTTTTTTATGGGGGGGGTGGTTTGTTCTTTGGCATTCCGCAGAATTTCCCCTCCCCACCTCTCTAAATTTGAATTCCTTCTGTCTCCATTCCTATTTAGCCTGTATATAGCTCACTTTGTATATTTAGTTTGCCTGTTGTCTAACCTAATAGACTGTTAGTTCCCTGAGGACAGGAAATATCTTTTGGTCATGCATTATGTCCTGTGTTGATTGATAAATAAATGTTGACTGAATCATTATTCTGTGGTTATGTTTCTCTCCATTTACTGTGTTATAGTCATTGTGGGTCGATTGGTATTTTGCTCTGATTGTTTTACCTTGCATTCATGTTTCTATGTATTCACCATATTTGTTTCCTAAAATAGAGTCACATTTCTTTACATTCACATACTGCAATTCATATATCCTTTCCCCTACAGGGTATTTACTTTGTTCCAAGGTCTTTGCTACTACAAAAAATGATGTTATAAATAAGTTGGTGTATTTTGGTCCTTAGCATCTCATTTCCAAAGGACAAGTATATTTCAGTCACTTTATTTTCAATATCAAATCCTTATCATAAATTTAATACAAGTATCCTCTTCTCCATTTGACTGATTCTCTTTTTACTTAAATGTGTTCATTTTGTTTGTGCAGAAGCTTTGAATCACATTTTATCAAAATTATCTTTTACTTGACTCTTTCCCAAGCTCATTTCCCATATATCTCTTAACCATAACTGGAAAAATACATAATCTGCTTTTCTTCTAATTTTTTTAAAATGGCACATTTAACATCCAGGTTATATATTCATTTTGAATAATTATGAAATATGGTATAAGATGTTGACTTCAGTCAGATTGCTTTCATATAACTACTGGTTCTTATCAAATAGGGAGTTCTTTTCTAAGTAATTAATGTTTTTAGGTTTATCATATACTCCATTATTTATTGTGTTCCATTATTTCCAATTCTTTCATGTCTACTCCCTATCATTGATTTATTCATATGTAGCTTAAATGGATACCAAATGGTTTAGATGACTGCTACAGTTTGAGGTATGGAAGTATCATTTTCTTTATTCCTATTTTTTTTTTTTTGCGTTTTTCCTTGATAGTCTATCTTTTGTTTCTTTAAATAAATTGTTTTATTTTGTTGGGTTCTAAAAAGTATCTTTTTGATAATTTGATTGCCATAGTATTAAAACTGTATATTTTTCAAAGTATTTCCATTCTCATAATGTTGGCATGGACTAAACCATGAGCATGAAATGTACTTTCAATTGTTTATGCTGTTCGTTATTTTCTTAAGGAGTCGTTTGCGGGAACAATCTACACCATGATTGTGTGGATGACTTGCTTCTTTAATATTCTATCAATGCTGTGGATAAAGGCCCCCAAAGCAAGTCTCTGAAATAGCTGCACAATGTGAAGACTGAGGGAACAGCTATACTCTGGATGACAGAATCAAGGTCTGCTGTGGTTCCTCCACAGGGCAAAGCCTTGAGTTGTATGTAAACTGGATTTGACTGAGGCAGAGTGAACTCTTTCTTCCAGAACCAAGAACTAGAAGATCCTGCTATTCTAAAATAAGGAGCCCTATCCAAGATAAAACCAAAAATCAACTATCAAGACAGACTGGTTTAAGTAAAACACAGCCAGAAAAAGATCAGCTAGAACAAGTTTGTGATGAACTTTAAAGTAGTTTGTTTTTATCCCAGGGTTATAAGGGAGCAGCCCCTGAAGTTTCTTGGCCAGGGGAGAAACATGTTCAGATCTGGGCCTGAAGAATCACATTTGGTGATATTTGTGGGGTAGAGACTGGAGTGAGGAGGGAGATTGGGGGCAAAGAGATCAAACCAGTGGCCTGTGCAATCACATGTTGGAGGATAAAGGATGGCCTCAATGGGTGATGAGCAGAGAGCTGACAATGGACAAGGGAGAACAAGGAATCATGGCAAGATGGCAAATCTGGAAGATTAGAGGGATGACGTTGATGGAGCTGAAGGATGACAAATTCTGAAATGTGCCGTACTTGAACCCTAATTATTTCTCTCTTCTTCCAGAGTAAATAATTCCATTTCTTTCTCTTCAAATATTTGTCTCTCTGCTCCTCATACCAAAAGAAAGAATTGTCTATAATTTAAAAGGAAAAATTTAAAAACAAATCACATAACAGGATAAGTTCATTAAAATGGGTATAAAATTAATAAAAGTAGGCAAGAAGGGGAGGATGTTAAGGCTTGCATCAAATCTCACAAGCAAACAATAAACATGATTAATGGCCTACTAGGGGTTCAGGCACAATATTCCATCCTGGTGACACAAAAAGAGGAAAAAAGATTGCCCTCAAGGAGCTCACAGGGATCCGTATTTGATCAAAGGCCTTGATAAAGATAACAAGAAACATGCAACCAAAGGCTATTAGCCAGCAGATAGGTTGTGAAAGGATGTGGTCAAACAGCTCTCAAAATAAAATTTTTTTTTAAAGTATCCACAACTATTAGAAGAATGCTCCAGGTCAGTAAGAATAAGGGAAATGTAGATGCATACAATTCCCAAGTTTTTCCTCACACCCAGAAAGTTGTTAAAAGTTGACAAACAAGGGGAACAATTAATGATGGAGTGGTAGCAGAAATGCAAGAACCCTAATGCATGCCACCCATTCTAAAATGCAAATAAAGAGATTTCAAGAAGCATATCCAAGGAAGTTGAGGAATGACCAAAAAAAGGGGGACATATATATGTGTGTACACCCCCCCCCAAAATTTGTAACTTTTTTTGTTGTCACCAAGAATAACAAAAAGGGAGAGCCTCAGCAGTAAAAATTAGGTAAACACATTGTGGTATATGAATTCAATGGAATGTTATTATGTTGAAAAAAATGATGAATATAATAAGTGAATTTTACCAAACATTTAAAGATTAACCATCCCAATATTAAACAAATTATTTGGAATAATAGGCAAAGGAGACCTATCAAGTTCCCTTTTATGAAACAATTATGGGGCTGATACCTAAGCCAGGAAGAGCAAAGATGGAAATAAAATTATAGGCCAATGAAAATTAATGAATGCAAATGATGCAAAAATCCTAAATAAAAGCTAAGTAGGATATATACATATATATAACAGCAATATACATATATATATGAAAAACAATACATCAGAAAGATTATACACTTTGACTAAATGGGAGTTATACCAGAAATTTTGGAATGGTGTAGTATGAGAAATTTTACACAATTAATTATATCAATAACAAAAATTACGATTACATGAATAGATACAGAAAAAAAGATTGACAAGAAGCATAGGTCTAAAGGAATTTTTTCCTTAAAATGACAATAAATATCTATTTAAAACCATCAGCAAGCATTATTTATAAAGGGGATAAGCTAGAAGTCTTCCCAATAAGATCAGGAGTGAAACAAGGATGTCCATTATCATCAATATTATTTAATCTTGAACTAGAAATGCTAACTACAGCAATGACATGAAAAAAGAAATTGAAGGAAAATTGAAGGCAATGAGGAAACAAGATGATCACTTTGAAGATATGATGATATACTTAGGAACCCTACATATACTTGGAAAATCTGAAAAGCTCCCTAAAACAATTTTAGCAAAAATAGCAAGAACTAAAATAAGCCTACATATATCATCAAGATTTCTATTTATCACCAACAAAACCCTTAAAGAAGAGATAGGAAAAGATTTAAAATAACAGCATAAAATATCTGGTACTTTATCTGTAGAGACAAACCCATGAACATAATTATAAAATGTTTTCTACAAATTAAATCAGATTTATTATAACAGGAGAAACGTTAATGTTCATGGGTAGGTAGAATCAACATAATAAAAACAACAATTTTACCTAATCTACTTATTGCCAAATATTATTTTATTGAGATAGAAAAAGATTATT
The DNA here is from genome assembly GCF_037893015.1 of Macrotis lagotis. NCBI lineage: Eukaryota > Metazoa > Chordata > Mammalia > Peramelemorphia > Peramelidae > Macrotis > Macrotis lagotis. The sequence goes on from NC_133661.1 coordinate 23,304,247, forward strand.
CATCTGGAAACACAAAAGATTAAGAATATCAAAGGGATTAATGGAAAAAAGAAAGGAAATTTAGCAGTAGCAGATCTTAAACTATATTATAACTATCTGGTACTAATTAAAAAAAGAAAAGTGAATCAGTGGAACAGAGTAGATATATAAGCAATAAATGAATATAATGACTTCATGTTTGACAAATGCAAGATTTAAGCTTTGAGGATAGGAATTCACTATTTTGATAAAATTCTTGGGAAAACTGGAAAGCAATCTGGCAGAAATTGAGTATAGACCAATTTCCTATATCATTTACCAAGATAAAGTCTAAATGGACATAAAATCTAGATATAAGGGAAGATATCAAAAAAATTAGAAAAACATGGAACATATATCTATCAGATTTAAGGATGCCCATCAAGTGAGGGATGGCTAAACAAGCTGTGGTATGATTGTGCTATAAGAAATAACAATCAGGATGACTTCAGAAACAACTAGAAAGACTTACAACAACTGATGCAAAATAAAGTGAGTAGAACCGGCAATAATGTATGATGAAGATTGATGGGTCTCCCTCCCTCCCTCCCTCCTTTCTTTCTTTTTTCCTTCTGTGCTCTCGAAAAGCTCAGTTTAATGTGTACAAACAAGACATATTGAGGCTAAATTGTATAGAATCAACAAAGTTGCAGGAGGATGTATGGAGGATAACTTAAGATACAAAATGACTAGTATGGAAATGTTTCATATGATTGTACATCCATAACCTATATTGGATTGCTTACCATCTCAGCAAGAGGAGAGAGAGGCCTCAAACTAACAACTCAAAACTTTTAAAAAAATGTTAAAAAATTGTTTTTAAATGTAAATGTGGGGAGAAGAATAAAATATAAAAGATATTCTACCATACTGACTCTCTTCCAAAGCATTTCCCATCCATATTTCAAAATTATTCAATATTCCTTGTAAGAGAGGATCAACTTAGGGTCAGCTAGGTGGCACAGTGAATACAGCACCAGCCCTGGAGTCAGGAGTACCTGAGTTCAAATCTAGCCTCAGACACTTAATAATTACCTAGCTCTGTGATCTTGGGCAAGTCACTTAATCCCATTGCCTTGCAAAAACAAAAGAGAAAAAAAAGATAGGATCAGCTTTCATGATGAGCTCAGAACAGAAATAACTGTGAGGTATTACAAAGAGAAGCTTGCTCCCTGCTCCCCAAAGGTGCTCATCAACAGTCACGAAGGAGATCATGTTGAAGAGGTATTCCACATATATATTTTTGTTCAGGTGTGTCCAACTATGTTCCCACTTGACAAAGATATTAGAAGGGCTTGCCATTTTCTACTTCAGTTCATTTTATAGATGAGGAAACTAAGGTAAAAAGGTCACTATGCCCTAGGCATATCCTCCAGTTGTACAGTCCCCCTTACTTTTGCTGCACTGCCTCTGTGGAATATCTCCAATTTATCCTGAATAGGCCTTATTTGTACACAGTCGTTGGCATGTAGTCCCTTCCATTAAATTCCAACTTTTTGAGGGTTGGGGCTATTTTCTGCCTTTCTTGGTCTATTCAGGACTTAGCACAGTATTCTGAACACAAAAGGTAAATATTCAGCAAATGACTGATGGTGAGTGTGTTTGTATGTGTGCATAGGTGTACAAATGGTCAACTGGGCAGAGAATTCAGAGGGGAAAGAGGGCAGCTCAGTGGTACAGTGGATATAGCACTGGCCCTGGGGTCAGGTTCAAATCCAGCCTCAGACACTTAATAATTACCTGTGTGACCTTGGGCAAGTCACTTAACCACATTGTCTTACCAAAAAAAAAAAAAGGGGCAATATTGCTTTCAGAAAACTATAGAGCTCCTTTAATTACCACCTGCTCTGCTCAAAGGGGCCTCTTTTAATCAGGTGCTGTTGAGTCCAGAGAGAGCGATGCCAAGGAGGAAGATGACAGAAGTGAACAGGCAATCTGTAGAACCAACAGCGAGTTCTGAAGAAAAACCATAGGAAAGATGTCCTGCCTAATATTGACCCATTTTCCCACTGAAGTCTTTAATTTTAAGCTTCTGCATAGAATTTTATCTCTGCTTTCTATGAAATTTTTTTCTCCCATGATCTGGATTTTGAATAGAGCTTTTAGAGCAGGGGGCAAAGTGCAGAGGCTGTTCCCCAAGGGGTACCCCTTTTCCCCACTGGGCCTGTCAGCCTTTCCAACAGCAATCTGGGTCCTAACTCATAGGTTCTCAAAGAGGAATGGACTGAAATGAGAAACAGAATGTGCTTCATTACAATGCCAATGGAGAACCAGATAGTCTTCACATCATACCAATTAACCAGTGCTTAGACATAGCCTTTGTCTTGGGTGCTGGTTTCCCAGCTGAGACCTTAGTACTCTGTCCACAGGATGGGGATGAAGCCACTGTCCTGTCCCCTATGGTGTAAAGGGGTGTGGAAGATTTTCCACCAAAAAAACAGGCTTTGAGGTGGAAAGAAGAGACTGAGAGACAGATTCACCATTTAAAAAAATAACATTTTTGTGAATAACATGTTCCCAATGACTCATTTAAATCTGGGGGGGGGGGGGCAGAATTGAGGTGGCTAACTCAGAAGAGACCAAAAGTCATGTCTTTTTCAGAATTTTTTAAGGAAGGGAGAGGAGGGAGGGGAAAAAATGTGGAACTCACAATCTTGCAAAAAATAGGTGAAAACTATCTCTGCATGTAGTTGGAATAAGAAATTAATTAAAAAACAAAAGATTTTTTTTATCCTTACTGGATAAAGAGCATCATATTTTACCTTGTTAATAGGCACTACCAAAGTGGGTTCTATTTTAGCTTCAATTTCTTCTGGGGTGTAATAGCAGATGAGCTGGCCACCTCTCAGCACACAGTAGAGCCTTGTCCAGATAATTAGGCCTTTGACTGTTAGCTGAAGAAGAAATAATGAGCAAATTAATGGCTTTTCTCCATTTTGCTAATTTTAATAACATTTTGAAATTCTCCAAATTCACCCTATTTTGACAATTTGAAACCAACAAGAGACGTCCCTGTGAAGTAAATCAATTGACTGAGATCAAAAAACTAGTTTGCTTCAGGGAATTCAAGTCCCAAATTTCACAAAGACTCTAGTCTTAAAAAAGAAATAAAAAATACCACAGAGCTACTCCCCACACAGCATCATAATCAATACATTGTTCTAGGCGATCTTTCACCGGATGAAGCAAGTCTATTAACAATTAGTGTTTCAAACACAGTAGCAATCCATCAAATGACCCGGCAAAATTAGAAAAATAACTTGGTGATTTTCAAAATCTTGTTTTGCCACACTTTGCTGGCAATACTGGAAATGTCAACCACTCAGTAAGAATGCAGATTTTCTTTTCTACTAATAATGGAATCTCTCTTGGAAAAAAGCTATTGATTCACTATAGTCCATAATGAATTATTTACTGGATGGAAATAACTATTTATGGTTATAAATAAATCAGTAGTAGGTGGCACAGAGGCAGATTTGGAAGCCTGGAGGCCTCCACAGTGCCAAAGCCCATCTCTGCCAGGAACTGCCTCATGGGAAAGGTGTCAAGCATCCCCCCCTCCTCCCCAAATCAGGACTCCATGAAAAGGGGCCTTTGGTTGCTACTAGACATCTAGCTCAACTTACTGGGATGGGAGAAAATGGGGGTGGGAGGGAGGAGTCACTGATATACATCAGGTCTTTCTCTGCTAAAACCCCCTTTCCCACAGATACCAGTTCTTGACTGCTGTGTGTCCCAGACACTTGGTGTAATCTGAGACCTCTTCTTTGAATGTTATTAAATGCATAAAACAAAATCCATAGGATTACACTGGAAACCAACTACAGTGATATTATCAAAAAAAATTTTTTTTTACATTCATGGACCCAGGACACATACATATGCAAACACATACAGTCACACACACATATGTCCTTGCATCTCTGACAGTGGAGAAGGACACCCTCTTGATACCAATCCTCCTCAAACCTCTCCAGATGTTGGGGGCAGCTGAGTATCTTCCAAAGTCCCCCCAGGACCAAGCTTTGGAGTGGGAAGCCAAAGAGCCCGGGAACAGGAAGCTCTGAGTTTCTACTCTTTGTTGGACATTCCTCTTGTGGGCCCAACTCCAAGCAAGATCATCTCAGTTTATAATGAGTACATAAACACACCCATATTGGTCTAATGATTGATCAGATTTAGACATAACACTTTAATAACCCCATAAACTCTGATATTCCACAACAGACTTTTCCCTATTGGAAGAAGGCCAGGGAGCAACATCAGTATATACAGATTTAATTGGGTGTAATATTCTCTATTACCTTCAACAGACATTCACTCTGCTACAGGATATAGAAAAACATTCTAACCTGCTGATTAAGAAATCCTTTGAACGCATCTTCAGACATGCAAGCTGGCTGCGCCACTAATCGGCAGCACATGTTGCCGTATAAGGGAAGCCAAAATGACGACTCTTCTGTTTAAAAGAAAAAAAAATCAGAAGACAAATCACACCCATTGTGTAGTGAGAGAAACTCATTTAAAGCCAGTTACAAAATCCATTTTAATTTTGGGATATATTATTTTTTGGTAGAACAATAGGTTTTAAAATTCATGTTTTTTAGCTTTATGTGCTGTTTGGATGTTTATTATTCCAGTACTGTCTGAGGCTCATTCTATACAGAATATCAATGTCCTGATCAGATACAAACAAATGCTAGAATAAATCCAAGAGATCAGGATGAAATTTGTGGGTCTGGTCAGGAGGGCCACAAGAAAGAAATGGTAGCAATAGCATTTATCCTGAATTTCTTCAAACAAGGGATTTTGGTAGGTTACTGTGTGTGTGTGTGTGTGTGTGTGTGTGTGTGTGTGTGTGTGTATGGCTGGGGTGGAGGGGGCTGGTCTACTGTGATGTCACACTATTCACTAGACTTGTTCTAAGAAATTGTTAGGAAGAAGCTGATTCTATGGCAAATACTATTTTTCTAACTGGTTTAATATTATGAAAATTAATCGCTTCCTTTTTTCAAAAGTGACTCCTAAATAATAATGATCACATTATAGTAAAAGTTTCAAACATTCACTTTAAAAGAAAAATTACTTGCTGTTAGAATATTAATAATATAAATATGAATACTCAGTAAACAGAATTCAGTCTTTGGTTTGGTTGGGTGGCTTGCAGGGCTTAAAGGGAAAAGAATAATGAGTTAGTTTAACTAAGAATCAATGGAAAAACCATGGAGCCTTTTGATCAAAGCCCTTTTCCAACAGGACACAGCAGGATAATACACCAACACTTCTCTTGGGCTTCTGAGAGACCTGGTTTCTCAGCAATTTGTTGAAGCTGCTACTAGCTTTTCAGAATGAATGGGAACCTCAAACCCATCAAAATGAAAAAAAAGATGAAAAGCAATGAAAGTCATTGCTCATAGCACTGTGACAAATAAACTTACTTCTTCAATGTTGTTTCAAACAGGTTCAAATGAGTTGAGATTTTTTTTTTGAGACAAGTCAAGATAACAGTTATTTACTTATGTGAAAGATGAGAGGCAATATGATGGTTAAGAAGGTTCAGGTGGGAGTCCTTCCTCCTCCATACTGGCTGTGTGACCATGGGCAAGTCATCAAACCTCTCAATGGCCCTACAATGCTCAGAGAGTCTAATTTGGAGGTGACTTGCCAATCTGAATTGAGGAAGGGGATTTCCAGACTAGGTGTTCTTTATATGAATGAAATCACAAAGAAACACATTTAGCCCCTTAAGGAAAAACAAAAATTAGTATGAAGGACACTTGGGCAACAGTGATTGAAAAAAAATAATATTTACCTATAAGGTTATATTGTGCTGGGATAACTAACGTCTGTACACAATCAAGGTTATATTAGGAAAAGACCCTTTGATCTAAAAATGGAATTTTGGAGGAATATATCCTGAAAAGGTTATCAAAAACAAAGAACTATCAGTTTAAAGATTTTCACAGAAGCACTGCTGTTGTATAAAATGGGAATTGATCCAAGTTCAACGGGAGGGAAATAGTTTTAAAATTATGGTATATTAACCAAACAATCAATAAGTATTTATTATGTGTTTAATATGTGCCAGTCACTGTGCTCAGGTTTGGGGATAGAAACTTTGCCAGAGGTGGAAGGGATAATAAAGACTGATTACAGGGAGGGCAGACCTACTGTAGGTTTCCTTCTGATTTCTCTGCTGAGGAGAATCACTGCACTGGAAATGACAGAGCAAAAATGATTAAAAGGGGGTTGGGTTGATGTCCAAGATAAGAAGAGAATGAGAAAGCAATCAGTTGCCCTCCATGAAGTTAATTTACTTGTCACAGATGAACTTCATGTTCAGGTCCTCAAAGAAGTGGCTAATGCGATGACTAAGACTGTTGCTGATGGAGGAAAGATCATGGTGAATAAGAGAGGTGCCACATAGTTGGCCCAATTTCCAGTTTGCAAATTGGAGCCCATAAGCTTGATTTTGTCTCTTGGGAAAATTCCAAAAAGCGTCCTTAAAGAGATGGTTGATCATTAACTAAGAAAGGGAAACTTTCATTACCAAAAAAAAGGCAACATCAAGAATAGATCATCCCATACTAACCTCATTTCCTCTTTTGGACATGACCACAAAACTAGGAAATGAGCAGATGCTGTGGATTTTAACTAGATTTCACTAAAGCTTTTGATAAAACTGCTATTTTGATATAGATGGAGAGTAAATGATATTATTAGATGGACTGAAGTAGTTGTTAATGGTTCCATGCCAACCTGACAGAAGGTCTCCAGTGGAAGGTCCAAGGCACCTGTGCCTGGCCTTGTGTGGTTGAACATTTCTGGCAATGGCTTGAATAAAGGCAGGCTTATCCAATTTGTAGAGGAAACAAAAATGGGAGGAACTGACAATACCTTGGATGACAGAATAGGGATCCAAAAGGTTTGCCATTGATTTGAAGCTATTTAGTTGACCGACATTCATTGGGAATTGATATAAAAGTTTTACACAAGTGTAAGATGGGAGTAGCATAGTTGCCAAACAATTTGGTTGTTTGGTAGATCTGAGAAACATATGGGGGATTCATTGGGACAACAAGCTTAACGATGTCTTCAGAGTGATAGAGCAGCCACAGAAGTCTAAGGCTTTTGAACTGCAATGACTGGAATAGTTTCCAGGAAGAAGGAATGGTAGACTCCTCTCAGACAACATGGGGTCTATTTAGTCTGGAGAGGACATGAAGAGGAAATTTGTTCTGGTTGGTTCCAAAGAGTAAGTCAAGAACAACTGATGGTAGGTACAAAGAAGACAATACAGACTCCATGTCAGGAAAAATTTCTTAACAATCAGAACTATCCAAAAATGAAATGGAGGACTTCAAGTCGTGGCAGGGTGACCACTTACTTCTACCATATGTTATAAAGACAATCTCATTGGTGTGTGGGCTTGAGTGCCAAGTTCCTTAATTTTGTGATTCTATGATTCCAAAAAAAAAAAAGCAAAACCAATCTCTGATTGAATGGAACTGAATGGAACACTATATAAATATAAATATGAGGAATAAAGCTAGAAAGGCCTTCAGGAAAAAATGCAAATTGACATAAGCAAACCCAAGAAAACAGTACAATAACTGTACTCACAGAAAGGGGAAAATAAAAGAGAATGAATGGACAAAGAAGCAAACCTGATGAGCCTGAGGAAGGTGTGAAGGGGTCAAGGGAACTGGACCATTCAACTAGGGCAGCCATTTCCATAAAGGTCAGGCAGACCAAGGGACTTACAATCATACACAACTTGGGGAAGGCCCGCATTTAGACTCTGAATACCTTTTTGGAGCTAGTACAGCCTAAAATCTAGCCAGATCTGAGTTGCAATCCAACCCAGCTTTTCAGTGGCCCTGGCCAGTACACCTTAATAGAGAAGAGGGGCCACTAAGTTGTACATAACGAGCCCTACAGCATGCAAACAACTTAGTTTTTAAATGTGATGTTAACTATGTTTTACTGTATTTTCAGTTGTTTTGCTAAATATTCCCCAATTCCATTTTAATCTGCTTCAGGCTGTACCAGAGGGTTACAGGCTGTGTGTTTTGACAGTTCTACTCTAAGCAACCTTCTAAGACTGGTAGATGCAGATGATGTATCAATTTGCATTAATAGAGGGAGTTTCTCTTCACCTGGGATTTCCCCACACCAACCTGTATCCTTATCCAGTTTCCTATAAACACTGGTCACTACATTTAATGACTAATCCCTATATTACTTTAAAATAATTTGTAAGTTCACCATTATTGCAAAGCTATTAAGAATGTGCTAAAAGGTGACAGTTCAAAAGTTTTCAAGTATAACATAGAGTGTTTAAAACACATAACACAAAACAGATTATTAATTATTTTATAATTATTTATTTTAGCTCTTTACTGAATTAACTGAACTTTGATTAAATTTTCATTCCCAAAATATACTAAAAATCTTACACTGAGCAATACTATAACTGATCCAAGACAACATAAGCTAGTTAGAAGGCAGAGACAATTTTCCACTTTTTTCTTCATATCTCCAAGAGTTAGCACAGAGGTCCAATAGTGGGATCTAAAGAAATGGATGTTGAATGGAACAAAGTAATAAGAGTGAACCTAGTCCTCTGGTGAGCTAAGATAAATAAAAGGATCCTCTCTTAAAAGAAAACAGGAAGTCAAGATAAATCTGTTTTTGGGAAGATGAAGTCTCTTGGATGGCTGAGATTGATTTTCTCAAAAGAGGAGCAGTATTTTTGTGTATTTTTTTTTTTTTGCCTTGAGACCATTGCTGGATTATCATGCCAGAAAAACAAAATGGTGGCTATTCTTATTTATTTTTAAATTTGAGGACATCTGGAGGAGTCAACTCCACTAATTTTAAACTCTATGGTATCACAACACTATGCCCAATATTTACCATATTAGATACTAAGAGATAAGGAATTTAAACATTATATTAGATGAGACCATGATAGTTATTTTTGAGTTTGAATGGCTTCCTGGGAAAGCTGACAGTGCAAAAAAACCACAACCCAATAATTCCAATCCACACTCTTTCTCATCAGAACCTGAACATTATTCTAATTAGTATATGGTCATTAAACTTGAATAGTGAACTTTATTCATTATAATTACTATTATGTTGATTTTATGCCTCACTCATAAACCAAAAAAAAGAAAAAAAAAAGAAAAAATTTTCCAAAATCAATTTTTTTTAATTTCCTTAGGTGGGATTCATGTGTGTGTAAGCTTCCTAAATTCCCATTTCCTCCAAAGCAGAGCAGATGTGAAGAGATAAGCACTTTTGTCTACTCGGCCATCCCCTGACATCTATCTCTTGCTATTGCCTACAAGATCACCCAGAAGTACTAAAAAGGGGAACAGTTAGGTGGTACACCCTGGAGATAGGAGGACCTAAGTTCAAATCTGATCTCACACACAGTTCATATTTACTAACTGTGTGACCTTGGGCAAATCACTTAACCCCACTGTCCCACAAAAACAAAAACAAAATACTAAGAAAGGAAGCCCCATTCCTTTGCATTGGACACCGACATCATCTGCTTCTTACCACTGGGGGGGGCATTTCAATTTCAAGTTTGTTGGCAAAGTCTCCAGTTGCCCCTCAAGGTTCTCAGAACAACTGCAATGGGACTGTTTATTTCATAAGAGGGAAGATCTTCCTTTTGGCTCCTATTGTGATGGGAATATCTCAGACAAACACTCCCAACCCTTCCCAACCAAATTCTCAATTATTCTGTCCCTAGAAAGCAAAGAGGAAAGAAACTCTCAAGTCTGCAAGTCAACTGTCAATAGTATTCAAGAACACAAATCCACTGACAGTTTAGAAATGCATCTTTGAGAGAAACATGTTAAGATGTGAGTTCTGTATCAGCTATCTGTTTTATGAAGATAAATAGACTTACCATTTCCAGCAATAGTAAGAGTATGGGTCTTGAAGCTGTCTTCAGTATTTTCCAGAGTCAAAGTAGCATGGGCTAGCAAACTGTACTTTACACCCCTAATAGCAAAAAACACATTCTAAGTAAATATTTCAGAACAGATCCTGAGATATCTTAAAAGATAAAGCATTTGGATACCAGAGTATATGTGGGGAGGAATTGGGGGGGGTCTGATTCTATCCCAACCACTACATACTAATACCCAGATAGTGTAATATGCTTATTTCTCTTCCATGTTTAACTAATGTTTGCAAATTATTTAGGAAATTCTCTATAAAAATACACAAATATGCAAACACATAATCACATAAAAAGATGTTTCTTTGGAACATTTACTCTAGTTTTATTTTTCTAAAGTTTAATTAGTTCAAAGTTTTGAGCTTTTCTCCATGGTATGAGATGGTTAGGTAACTTGTTTTTAAAACCTCATCCATGTTTTCTTATTTTTTTGTCTTCTACATTTGCTATATACTAAAATAGCACCCTTGTTAAAGCTTCTAGGAATTAGAGCAATCAATTTCATCATATTGCACTGAGTACACTCTCATCTAAAATTGATGAGAGAAGTAAGTTAATTTTCCTGCTTTTTGTTTGTACCAATTTTCAAAAATAGTCAAGTTGTAATGGAGAAGAAGCTGGCATCAGCATCAGGAAGACCTGGGTTGTGACCCAGAATGTGTTCTGGATGTGTGACCCTGGGTAAGTCACTGAACTTAACTGCCACCAGTGACTAACACTTTGTGGATGGAACTACCTCATCAGTTTCAAAAACATGTTAATTAGTCCTTAATGAACCCTTTAATTTTTTTTAAAGGATAATGAGATTTAGGATTGCCTTTGGCTTAAAAATTAAAGGTATAGATATATCTGATCACAGCAGAATTAATTATCTCCAATGATGTCTGTTGTAGAATGTTATAATACTAGTGCTAAAGGGCAAGTAGAATATTTTTGTTTATATATATATATATATATATATATGTATATATGTATATATGTATATATGTATATATATATATGTATGTATGTATGTATTTCTATGTTAGGGAAGTGTGGGAAGATATCATAAACAAGAGTCAGTAAAAGTTGAATGCAAATAAAACTGTTTGCAGAGCTAAGACTGGTAATCTCAGGATGGGTTCTCCTGCTGATGAGGTTTACAACCTCTATGATTTAGTCAATGTTTTTTGAAAATTGTCATATTCCCTAAATTCATCACCCTACAGCAGTCTGATGAGAATCAGAAAGATTTTAGAATTTCTGCTACTCTGGAAAAGCCTTTTGTCAAAGTAAAGAACTAAAAACAAATTAAATATCCATCAATTAGGTAATGACTAAACAAAGTATGATTGTATCACAAGAAATGATGATTATGAAAAATTTAGAGAGGCATGAGAAGGCTTAGATGAACTGATGCAGAGTAAAGTAAGCAGGAATCAGGAAAACAATTTATACAATAAAGATGGGGAAAAAAAACTATAACAAAAAAGTAACTGAATATTGCAATCACAATGCCCAAGCTGATCCCCAGGAAAGAGACTTCAAGAAATATACCTGCCTTCTCTTTGCAGAGGTAGGGAACCAGACTGTGAGATACTGCACAGAAAGTCACTCTCAAATGGATGGGTTAGTTTTTTAAATTTCCTTTTTGTTCTTCCTTTTATTTTGTTCATCATTACAGTGATGGTTTGATGAAAAAAAAAGAGGACAATAAAATCTTCTGAAAGCTTTTAGAAGTCTCAAATTATGTCAGAACAGCCCTTGCTATATGATTTCTAATAAATTTTTCAGTCTCTATTTTTATTTCTTAATCTGGAAGTAGCATTTGAGTTTTGTTTTGTTTTTTAGGTTTTTGCAAGGCAAATGGGGTTAAGTGGCTTGCCCAAGCCCACACAGCTAGGTAATTACTAAGTGTCTGAGACCGCATTTGAACTCAGGGACTCCTGACTCCAGGACGGGTGCTTTAACCACTACGCCACCTAGCCGGCCCTGGAAGTAGCATTTGAAAAGGTTCTTGGAGAAACTCCTTGCAAAAGAGGAGGGATGGTCATTAACATACCACTGTTGTCACTTTCTAGGAAATGATTGGAATCATCCAAGAAAAGTCACTAAACTGTTCATTTCTTTGACCTGGTGATCTCACTACTAAGTAGATGGGGGAAGGGATGTGTCAGACATTGTGCTAGGCACTATACAAATATTATTTAATCCTCTAAGGAGGTCCAAGACAGCAGAAAAGATCTCATACAAAGCAACATTATTTACAGCAACACTTTTTGAGTTAGATAGAAAAACAAAACTGGAAACAAAGTGAATACTCGTTAACGGAAAATGGATGAATAAATTGTAGCCTATGAATGATTATAATAAAAATAAGAAATTTACAAGTATGATGAAACTTACCTAAACTGATGTAGGTTGATGTAAACAGAACCAGAATGTTCTGCCCAATGTCTAAAATAATTTAAAAACACTAAAGAAGCAGCAGAAATACGATTAATTATAATGACCAATCTAGAGAACACAGAATCAAAGCTGTCATCTGATTGTCAGAAGGGCCTACACAAAACCTACCTGATCTGAATCATTCTGGAAAAAGTTGTACCACAACTGACAAGCAGTCATAAAACCTCTCCCACCTCCCTGGGCAGCCCAAGGTACTTCTGGACAACTTGAATTATAAGGAAGCTTTCCCTTACATTAAGCCATACTTAGGCCTTGTTGCTTTTTAGCAGCTGTTCCTGATGTTGTCTACCAGGGCTAAAAAAACCCCAGCCTACTCCTTCTTCCATTTGAGACAAGTATCAATTCTCTTCTCCTAGTCCTTTTTCGTCTAAGCTAAATATTCCAGCTCTTTTAAGCAATCCTCATGGTTGGCCTTCTCTGGAAGCTCATCACTTTATCACTGTCCTTCATATGATTTGCTTAGGATTGAACACAGCACTGAAGAGGACAGAGGGTCAAGTGACCTCTTTACCTCTCTTGATGGAGGGGAGTCCAAGTCACCTTGATGACTCAAAGACAAGTGTTATTGAACCAGGTACATCTCTTCCATTTTACATCCACAGAATCAATTTTTTTTTGGGGGGGGGGCTGTTTTTTGTTTTGTGTTTTTGCAAGGCAGTGGGGTTAAGTGACTTGCCCAAGGTCACACAGCTAGGTAATTATTAAGTGTCTGAGGGAAGATTTGAACTCAGGTCCTCCTGACTCCCGAGGGTGCTCTATCCACCGTACCACCTAGCTGCCCTGAATAAATTTCTTTTTTTTCCTTTTTTTAAGATTTATTTTTATTGAAGATATTATTTGAGTTTTATAATTTTCCCCCTAATCTTACTTCCCCCCCCCCATGGAAAGCAATCTGTCAGTCTTTACTTTGTTTCCATGTTGTATTTTGATCCAAATTGGGTGTGATGAGAGAGAAATCATATCCTTAGAGAAGAGACAAGAAGTCTAAGAGGTAACAAGATCAGACAATAAGATATCTGTTTTTTTCTAAATTAAAGGGAATAGTCCTTGAACTTTGTTCAAACTCCACAGCTCCTTATCTGGATACAGATGACACTCTCCTTTGCAGACAGCACAAAATCGTTCCCGCTTGTTGCACTGATGGAATGAGTGAGTCCTTCAAGGTTGATCATCACTCCCATGTTGCTGTTAGGGTGTACAGTGTTTCTTGAATTAATTTCTTAATCCAAGTATCAGGCTTTATACTTTCCTCTGTTAACTTTCATCTCACTAAGTCTACGGCAATCCAACTTTGTCATTCATTACATTAAATATCATCACTAACATTGTGTCCTTTAAATTTAATAAGAATGGTGAATAAGCTTTTATATATTAGCTCAAGACCAAAAATGGGTCCTTGAAATAAATTCCACTATAGCTATCTTTCTAAGCTGCCGTTGAAGTAATGACTACTCTCTGGGTCAAGTCATTCAACCAGTTCCAAAGTCATCTAATGACATTTATTAATGAATTCACATCACTTGTCTTTTCCATGAGAACAGTATGAGATCCTAAAAAAATACTTTGCTAAAATCTAAGTAAACTATCTACCCCCTCATCTACTGGTTTGGTAACCCTAGGAAAAAAGGGAAGGGAAGGGGAGGGAAAAGGAGGGATTAGCCTAGTGTGTTTTAACGAAGTTGTACTGGCTATTTTTAGGATTGCTACTTCCTTTTATAGAAGCTTACTAAGAAGATCTTTAATAATACACTTTCCCAGGAATTGAACTGGTGTTCACTGATTGCCAGTTTATAGACTCTGTTCTCTCCCATTTTTTGAAAACTGGAACAGTGTTGTCTTTCCTCAGACCTTCAGTACATCTCTGGCTTCACTACCATGATCCCTCACATACCAAACAGTTGTTTGTTAATCACACCTGCCATCCCTTCCAATATCTAGTCATGGACATTTAAGTGGCCTCTTATTCTCTCCTTTCTTGTGTATCAACTACTGATTAGCTATTTTTAGTTAACATTTAGACAAATCAAAAAATTACTGGTTGCTCTGCTTTGAACAAAATCCATCCACAAATGTCTGGATAACTGAAGTCGCCCATCATTATTACATCATGCCAGTGAACCAACCTTGTCATCTGTTTCCTGAACCCATCATCTGTTTCTTCTTTTTGTCCAGGTGATCTATAATAGAGTCTGAAGACAAAATTGCTTCCACATGTTGCACCCCCATCAGTTGATATCCAGTCAAATGCCCTCCATCATATTCTTTCTGGTTCCTAGAATTCCTAATATGGTCAAACCTGCATAATCTACCATGCTGCTGCTCCCCCTTCTACCTGTTCTTTTCCTTTCTTTAAGGAATAACTAGTAAAGTCACATTCCTATCAAGGCTCTCATCTTCCCAAGTTTTGTGATGTCCATTTCCTCTTGATGTCAAGATATCAGGGGCCCAAAATTTTATTTTGAAACTTTTTGTATTTATTTCCCTTGAACTTTGGAGCTCTAACAGCTACTTTTCCTGCACTTCTTTCAATGATCTCTGGACAATGGTTTTCTCCCTTTTCCTCTGGTCCTTTGTAGCTAAAGTCTTTTGATTACATTTGCAAGACATTCAGCATATGCAACCTTTCAAGACTGTTGGATATGCTCCTTCCTTCTCTTAGCAGAAGGGAGGCGGGGCTATGAAAAAGAACAAAAGTAAGTTTTGCTTAAATGTTTTTCTTTGCTTAAGACAGGGTTCAATGGGTGACAGTTGAGATTCAGAGGAAAATGACTAATGTAAAAACACTTGTGTTTTTTTTTTAAAAAGAATGAGGTAAAAAAATGAGGCACTTTAAAATATCAGGAAAGAAAATATTTTTAATTTTATCATATTGTTTTTTTATCTAAAGATAAGATTCTAGACATTTATATGGACACTTTCAGGCTTATAAAACACCTCATTTTTTTGATCTTCAAATAAGCCCTCTGCAGTACACAGTAGATATTATTATCTCCATTTTACAGATGAGAAATGTCAAAGGTAAGATTTAAACTGAGGACTCTGTTGAATCTAACTAAGGCTAACACATTTTCCATGCTAACAACCCCATTGCTTTTCTATATTAGTGATTCATTATAATTTAATCACTTTCAGAAAGCTTCAATGTTTTTCAAAGCAGTGAAGTATTTTAAATAAAGTCCATCTCGCTTTTCCTCTATGCCTTATCATGGCATGGAAGTGACTCAAGGAGTCTCTAAAGTTATATTGGGGAGCTTTAAAAGGTACTCCCCAAAAGTAGTAAAGGACCACAGGCCCAGTCTAGTTGGGGTCAGAGAGGATACTCATGGCAAGTTTGCCACCAGGAATGTTTTGAGAGGAAGGTACAATAATTCACAAAAGTCATGAGGAAGGGCAATATCAATGGAGATAGTGTCCACCCTGATGGAATCACAGCTGCTCCAAGGATTCAAGTAAGTGCCTCCTTTACACAATAGCTTCATATTCTTTTTTTCTGTTTTGTTTTGCTTTTTTGCAAAGCATTGGGGTTAAGTGGCTTGCCCAAGGCCACACAGCTAGGTAATTATTAAGCATCTGAGACTGGATTTGAACTCAGGTCCTCCTGACTCCAGGGCTGGTGCTGTACCTACTGTGCCACCTAGCTGCCCCCTACAGCTTCACATTCTTGACAGATCCACATAAACCACTTTTCCAAATTAATCTTGTTGTTAAAGGTATTAGGGGCACTTTAAAAGAATCCTAAAGTGACTCATTTTGTAAAGTGATTATCTGTTTGTAAAACCAGGTTTTCATCCTAAGTCCGCTTAAAGCAAGGAATACCTAATAACAATAAAGCAGTGATTTATTGAAATCAGACCTAAGTGACATAACAGACAGTTCACAAAGGCACCTAATCAGTAAACAGTGAATTGAAGGACTGAGACTTTAGCTACAAGTTCTGTAAGACCAAAGTCCAATTATTGCCAATAAAATGGAGAAACGAACCCAATCAGGAAGCATATGAACAATTTTCCCCTAAAAGTTCTGAGTCTTCTTTTAAATAAAACAATGCATGTTGATAGTTCAAGTTACCTCATTGTTCAAACATGACTAATTATAACAATTCTGCCAAAAATAACAATGACCTCACTTGAAAAATATTCTTGTCAGTATTCTTCTTTCCTTCTAAAACATTACATTCATTCCTTTTAGACAGCATCAACACTGAGTTCCCAAAAATTTAATCAGTGACTATTTTTCAAACCAAATAGACTAATCAGCATGGCAATTTATTGTCCAGAAAATGTAGAAGAAAACAGAGGGGCACTTTCAAAGGCAAGCTGGAAAACTCTGCCATGCTTCTAAGATTCACAGCATCCTACCCCAGAGAACAAGGTGGGACATAAACCATTTCTAATGTTAGCAATGTTCCTGCCAGACGACAGAATATCACTGTAGAACTGGTGTTCTCATTACTGAAGAGGGAGCAGGAGAGAATTGTAGAATTTTAAAATCCTATGATTTTAGGGATGAAAAGGGTATTAGATCATCTCTTTCAACCTTTTGTTTTATGGAGAAAAATTAGGTTTAGAGACATTTTGACTTAGGCAGTAGTAGAAAAAACTAAAAGGACCTGGAGGTTTAACAGATGAGGTGATTTGAGGCCCACAAAGGTAACGTGCCCAAGGATACCCACCCAGTTAGTATCTATGCCAGCACCAGCACTAGAATTCCAGACTCCCAATCTTTCCATCAGCTACACTGCCATTCTTTCCAACTGCTCATGGATGGATCTGGAAACACTTCTCCATTAAGGCTGGTTGGTTCATGACACTGCTTCAACACCTGTTACAAATTTCTAATATGTGAATTTTATTAGAATATTCCTTCCAGAACCGAACCCACTGCTCAGATACTGTAAGTGCTACTCTTCTTGAATTATGTACATATTTTTTTCTTTGTTTGACTTCACTGGGAAGGAGTAAACTTGTTCCTTTCATTTCCCTCTTCTAGTTCTATATACATGAAACCATCCTCATTTAAAAAGTCAAGAAATCGAGTGGCTGGGTGGCACCGGACCTGGAGTCAGGAGTACCTGGGTTCAAATCCGACCTCAGACACTTAATAATTACCTAGCTGTGTGGCCTTGGGCAAGTCACTTAACCCCATTTGCCTTGCAAAAAAAAAAAACCAAACCAAAAAAAAAAGTCAAGTAATAAGGTTGAATGAATTTTCTTAAACTGAAATAGGACAAAACAGCACAAAGACAGGTTTCCATATAGTCTATCTTTGGTTGTTTGCTGCTGGCACAAAGTCTCTGGTCAACAAAATTACTCTCAACCAACAGCCTAAGTGGGATTTATCAGAAAAAGAAGTCATCTATTATGCTAAGAAAACAGAAGAAAGGTGGTAAAGCTTGATGGTAGCATTTTTGTGATGCAGAACCATAATTTCATTGGAATTGAGAACTCTTGAGTGAAGGCAACTCTTCTAGTGGTCACCTTCTCTAACCCTAATTCTTAATAGTTTTTGAAAGTTGTCTAAGCCATTGAGAGGTGACTCCCCCAGGGTCACCCAGCCTGTATGTTTCAGAGGCACAAAGATCCTTCTCAAAGGTTTCCAATCTGACTGACAAGAAGAAATGACTGCTGCCAAGAATAATATGTGCTTACTCTTACCCACAAATTATATAATTTAAGACATATTAGTCAATTATGCAACTTTCAAAAATCCCTTTCAAAAGTCTCAAAAGTATAGCATCAGGATCTTCAATAAACTATTGATTCTATTATTTGGTCATCTTTTGGCACAAAATGGTGATGAATTAAGAATCAGATTCTCCATTTCTAAACCTGTGCTCAGTATTCTAAACAGTATTGCCTTGGTGTACATTCACAAAGCTTTGAAAGAATACTGGGAAACAAGATGGTCAAGGACTGGCAGCAACTCGCCCAACATTCCCCACCAATGTTAAAATGTCTCCAAGATTAAAATTTTGCATCAGCAGAGCCAAAGGAGGTCAGAGTAAGATATGTTTCAAGTCCAGGAGGTCAGCAGGGGAGGTTTGTGACACAGTGGCTGCAAGCCCAGAGTCCAAGGGGTGGGCCTTAGAGGGGCTGCAATAATGGCAGCAGCAGCAACTTCAGGAGCTCCAGTTATCACAGTAAATAGGACAGAAAGAGATTACAGGCAAGTTTTGGTGGCACTAGGTAGAGCTGGCACTGATTGCCAACTATTGCCCATTTGTAGTTTCGGGTCACAATTCCAGGGTAGAGAGGAAGGTCTAAGATCAGTCACAAGGAGGCAGGGATCCTCCTTTCGAAGGCCAAGGAAAGCACTAGTGCTGAAGGTTGCACCAGTTAAGGGAATTTGGTCAAAGGTCTAGGGCCAAGAGGAACACTAGGGCAGGGGAACCCTTCCTCTCCCATGTTTACATCATCTCAGAAGCACCAAAAATTGCAGACCCCCTCAGAACTAGCTCTGAAAACAGCAGCATGAAAAAACCAGAAGCTTGTCATAGTGCCTCCTCATTACAGGTGCACAATGTCTGACTTTATTTTAAAATCCAGTCAAGAAATAGGCCTTTAAAATGAGCAAACAACAGCAAAAGAACTGGATCATAAAAAGCTACCATGAGAACAGTAAAGTCCAAGACTCAGAATGAGAAAGCAGCTACAGGTAAAGCTTTGAAAAAAAATGCTTATTGGACCCATGCCCAAAAAGAATTATTGGAAGAGTTAAAGAAAGATAAAAGTGGCAGAGGCAAAATCGGGAAAAGAAATGAGAGTGATGCAAGAAAATTATGGAAAAAAAAATTAAGAGCTTCTCAAAAGAGGCACAAAAATACAAGAAAATAATACCTTACAAAAAATTAGATTAATGATGAGAGGTATAAAAAATTTACTTAACTCTTTAAAAAGCAAAGCTGACCAAATGAAAAAAGTAGACTGAAAGCTCACTGAAAAAATAATCCTTTACCATTCAGAATTGGGCAAATAGAAGCAAATGACTCCATAACAAACAGTAAAACTAACTTAAAAGAATAAAAAGATAAACCTGGAAAAGATCTAAAAGAGAGATTATTTAAGAATAATTGTTCTAGGGAGGCTAGGTGGCGCAGTGGTTAGAGCATCGGCCTTGGAGTCAGGAGTACCTGGGTTCAAATCTGACCTCAGACACTTAATAATTACCTAGCCATGTGGCCTTGGGCAAGCCACTTAACCCCATTTGCCTTGTAAAAACCTAAAAAAAGAAAAAGAAAAGAAAAATTGTTCTAAAGCTCATATCTCAAAAGTCACAAAGGAAAAGTGCCCTGATTATTTTGCCCTGGAGGGCAAAATAGAAATTGAAAGAACCCACCGATCATCCCACGAAAGAGAACCCAAAATGAAAACCCCCAGGAATAGTCAAATTCCGGAGTGCTAAGGACAAGGAGAAAATATTGCAAGCATCCAGAAAGAAACAATTAATGTATTAACAACCCACAGTCAGAATCACATAAGATTTAATTAACAATTCCACTTTAAAGGAGGGCTTGGAATATCATATTCTAGAAAGCAAAGGAGTTAGGATTATAACCAAGAATAACCTGCCCAGAAAAGCTGTCTATATAACCCTTCAGGGGAAAATATAAATAAACATATTTAATGAAACAGAAAACTTTCAAGGATTCCTGATGAAAAGATCAGAGCTGAGTAGAAAATTTGATTTTCAAATACAAGATGCAAGAAGAGCATAGGAAAGAGAAAACATAAGGGAGTCAATAAGTTTAAACTTAATATTTAACAAATATTAATTTAACTGTTAATATTTAATAATTATTGATGTTGAGGACTTCCAAACATCCCTGTTGAAAATACCATAGCTGAATAGAAAATCTGATATTCAAATAAAAGAACTGAGGTAAATATAAAAAAGTAATCGTAAGGGATTCAATAATTGTTCCTACAAAGATGCTACATGTAACTCTTTTAACAACTTCATTATTAGAGCAGTTAGAAAGAATCTACAGAGACAGAAGATATGAATAAAAGTCAATTATGTTGGAATGACCTCCAAAATAAAAAAGTAGGGGTAAGAGAAAGATGCCCTGGAAGAACTGTAAATGAAGTAGTAGAATGACGAAAAATTTCTCAAATAAAAGAGGTCAGCAAAGAAGAATTTTTATAGTGGAGGGGAAAATGGGTAGAGAGTTTAATGAGGGGGTGAAAGGTATCTGAACCCAATAACATGCTTTTTAAAAGAAATACACTTGTCTTACAGAAGTAAAACAAAGGACTGAAGCACAATTTATTAAGCTTCAGCTGAAGAAAAAAGCCAGAAGTAGCAATCTTGATCTCAGACAGAGCAAAAGCAAAAAGAAACTTGAAGGGCATAATATCTGGTTATAGACAATGAATTAATATCAAAAAATTTTATAGCAAGTTTCTCTGATAAAGGTTTTATTTCCCAAATAGTGAAATAAGTCAAATTAAAAGAGCTATTCCTTATTGATAAATGGGTAAAGGATATGAAAAATGCTCTAAATCAGTCCTGATTAGAGAAAGGTAAATTAAAACAATTCTGAGGTAGTACCTCATACTTATCAGAAACGTTGGAGGGAATGAAGGAAAATAGGTTCACGAATGAACTGCTGAAGGAATGGTGAACTGGTCCAACTATTCTGGAGAACAAGCTGAAACTATCCAAAGGGCATATCCTTTGATCTAGCAATATCTATTAGGTCTGGACCCAAAAAAGATAAAAGGGAAAGGACCTCTCTATATACAAAAATATAATATCTCTGTTGGTGAAGTTGTGAGTTGGCTCAGTCATTTTGGAGAACAACTGAGAAGAGGCTCATTAAGAGGGGAATTGGCTGAACAAGGCACACGATTGTGAAGGAGCATGATTGTATTCTAAGAAATGATGGGGGGGTGATTCAGAAAAAGATATATGAAGAACTATATGAACTGATGCAAAGAGAAGTGTGTACAGTAACATCAATGTTGGCGTCTTTGATCAACACAATGATCCAAGTCAATTCCAAAGGACTAATGATGAAAAAATATTATCCACCCCCAGAGAACGCATGAACTGTGAGTACAAATTAAAGTACAATTTTCTTTTTTTGTGATATGACTAATATGGAAAAGTTTGGCATGGTATAATTAATATCATACTGTTTGTCTTTTCAGTGAGTGAGGGAGTAAGGGGAAGGAGGAAGAAATCTGGAACTCAAAATTTAAAAAGAATGTCACAACAAACAAATAAAAAAATAGGTTTGTTTTGCTTTTAAAAATAAACAATGGAGAGGCAATAACTATTCTAATCCCAGCTCGACCATGACCATGCCATGTGGTGTTATTTGGGCCCATCTGTAAAATGCCTGTTAGATTAGATTGTCCCTGGGGTCCTTCCCAGCTCTCCCATTTTATGAATCTACCATCCTACCTAAAAACACCAGCACTATGGTGTTTCATAGCCTGTGAAGCTTAATGAAAATGAAAAGTACATATCTTTTCTGGGAAAAACTTCTGGAATAGAAGGATTAGCATATTTTTAATGATCACTTTTTCCCTCTGTATTTTGCATTGATGATTTATATTGATAAATGTTATTAATACTTCTAAGCCTAAACACCACTTAATGAAAAAGTAGAAGCTGAGGTGATAGGAAATCACACATTGGTGATTAAAATGGATTTATCAATTAATTTTATAGGTATCAC